>NW_024582559.1:0-90241 GCF_018398535.1 Haplochromis burtoni | reverse complement strand
GTGTGTGTGTGTGTGTGTGTGTGTATATAGACACACTGGGCGTCTGGGTGAGCACAGAAGTGCTTGCGTGTGTTACAATCTCAGGCCTGAAACAGTTTACAGCCCCTGAGGGTCATATATACGTAGCTCTTTACCAGTTTACGAGCTAGCCACCAGTCTGAGCTGAGCACCCCCTCCCTTGCACTTATCTCTTGCACCCTTATATTTGGCACAGCAGGTAGCGTAATTGTTCCTGGAAGGAGCCTATCAGCCAAAGCCTTCCATTTTTGACTTTTCGTCTCAAAGACCTTTATCACAACACCCCATTTTTGCCCGGCTGCTGGCTCTAACCACAGAGTGCCTCTGAACAAAAGTGTCTCCGCTAAGTCGGTCCCTTTTGATGGAGCACGACGGGGTGAGCGAGCAGGGAGGTGAGTAGACAGAGAATACAGACTGGGAAATATGTCTTCTGTACAAGACCAGCAGCCCACCCCCACCCCAGCCCCCCCAATCCACCAAACGTAACGTGGCTCTCTCGCGCGCGAGCAGAAACAAATTCTGAAACTGTCATACTTTAATTGAAATTCCATCACTTGTGTGGCTGCTATTGTGGAATAATTTGATAAAGCTGTGTGACATGAATGCACACAGGCCGCCCGCCACTTCCATTTCTTCCTCCAGCTTTTATTTCCTCATTCTGCCGGTTATTCAAATGAACCTCGCTGGATTCTGCTCTCAGCCTTCCCCAAAAATTAAGATAAGAGGAAATGAGACAATAGGAAGGGCATAAAAAGAAATGATGTTTTGGGTTGCAGTACAATCAAAATGAATCCCTTAAAAAAAATAGCACCAGGCAACCGTTTCATACTCCATCGCCTTCTTTCATGCAGCATTTGAAGCCAGAATTATCATGTTTCACTAGCACTCTTCAGCTTTCTTCTAAGTAGCCGCAGCTTTCCCAAAGTGTGGATAGTGACAGACTCTTAGTTGCTAGATGGGGGGGGGCTGATCCAAAATGGAGGTCAAGGGCAAAATTATAATACTCTGCCAGTGCTGCTGACCCCGATCCAAATCCATACCCGCATACTTCCACCCCCTGTACGTCCTCACAACTGGCTACAGGTGTTTGGCATCCATCATATCTCCTGAAACACAATCTCCAAGCAAAGGACAGCTGCAACAGAAAAGCACTCCTCCGTGTTTCTGTCACTTCGATAGTTCCCCTGTATGTAAAGGCTGGAGGCAGAGCCTCAAGGCGAAGCACTCCAAGCTGTTAGAAATGACACTGAGCGTTCCGCTTTTAACGCTTACAAGTGCATTTTACAAAGGGAGATGAAATCGCCATGAAAGAATGGGAAAGGAAGGCAGGAGAACTTTTCTTTCTAAAATTACACCTCATTTCAATGAGGCTAATTTGAAGCAGCGAGAACACGGAAACAAAACAAGACAAGGCATTTAAATCGGTCGCAGAATTGGAGAATGGGCGCAAACGGGGAAAGAACAAGCTCAGCTTCTCCCTCCATCCCCTCCGCTGCCAAAAATATTTACGCCTCAGCTTTCTGCCCTGACAGGGTGATGGACAGTAGAGGTGATTTTGCTTGGGCGTGAAAATAGGCTTCTTATTATTCCAACCCAATGGCAACTTGAATATCAATAAAAACTGCTAGCGTTCCCCTATGTGTAAAACCAATGCCCCGTAGCGGTGGTTTTTATCAAGCAACCCACCCTTGACGCTAGTTATGCAGTACTAGAGGTTACGGGAGGAAATGCTTGCCAAGTAAATAAGTGAGTGAAGCGATTGAATAGAGAGGAAAAACACCGCGGGACCACAGCCAAAGTGAACCAAGGGTAAAGTCATGATCACTTCATTATGCCGCGGTGCAGCTCAGTGTTGTGCGAAATCAAACTGCTTTCTCATTTGTCACAATGCATCAGGCTGGCCTCTGTGAGGTGGGGGTTCTGTAGTCGAAAGAGGACCCCGAAGCACAGCCGCACACGCCAGATTAGCAGGAAGAAACTTTTAAGTGTGCCATATACATAAATGCACGTGCGACGTACAGCGTGAGCTTCGTGGACGTGAACCTTCGTGGAAGCGTTTTCCCTCCAGAGCCCATCAAACTTCTCTCTCGCATCCACCAGCCACCCACCCTGCCAGCTAGCCTGCCTGCCAGTCAGTGGGTAGCTGTTAAGGGCCATTGTTGGCACAAAACAAGCTAGAATACACCCACTGGATTACAGGGGGCAGGCAGCGAGGGGGGGTGATTGCTAACAGACATATTGGCACTCCATCTCACCCAGTTCCAACACCATGGCGCCTGATAATTGCGGCCTCTGTGTTTACGTATCCATTTTTGTAATGTAAGTGTTGATTTCTCATTCCACACTTGTAATAGGGGCCCTGGCCTTGGAATTCCTCAAGTAGAGCTCTCTCTCTTTCACACACAGAGGCGCATGTAAAAGCACACACGTAGTACAAAAAAAAGTTTTTCCTGACATTTCTTTCTTTTCTTATTTTAAAGTCTTGAAAAAACAAAATAAAGCAGTGAGTCAGAGCTACTTATCCGTGCTGAGACAATGGGAGTGTGCGGAGCAGGCACACTTGTTTTTAACCGGCCTCGGCTGTGTGCCAGTTACGGATGGTGGATGAGGAGATATTTAAAGCTCCCGCAGTCCTTCCAGACATCTCTGTTACACCGAAGGCCCTGCTGTCAATTAGCTTTTATCGGCGAGCTTAACATTTAACCAACCAGTGGCGCGGCAATCAAATCGCGCAGCTAAGCGAATGCGCACTGGAAAAGGAGCAGAAATAATAGAAGCGTCTGAAAGATCTCGAGTTCCCTTAAAACATGAAGTTTTCAAAACACCCGCTTTTCCCTCCAGCCACTGTCAAAAATGTAGGATGTGATTTCAGAGTGTGCTTCAGGCACAGAAACTGAAGAAAAAAGGAGCAGATCGGCAGGCACGCTAAAGATGGCCCAAGCCCCTTGTAGGCACTTTCCAACCCCTGATCATTTTTCAATTTAGCAGCTTGAATGCCACAAACTCTTTGCATCCTTTGCGCGTGCACGTTCACACAAACACGTTCGTGTTTTCACAGGTTCAGACTTTGCTCACCAGCTGCATATCGTCTGGGAGGCTTTAGAACAGCAGAAGGTGAAGGATGAGGGGTTGGAGTGCAGATGGCCGCGTCGGTGCCACTTTTCGATGACTGAGACTCTTTTCTCCCTTCAGCGACTTTGGGAGGCAGCACTTAAAACGCAACGCCGCCTCGGCGCGTGTCCATTTTGCCTCCCTCTTTCGAGTGCTGCTGAAAGTGGAACTCGAATGTGTGGTGACAGCATTAATTGTGCTGTGTCAAAATCGGGCTAATTGTTTGAGCCTGGAACAGTCGAACGTGAAGGTACAGTGCAGAGATGCTGGGCGTGCTCTTCCCAGAGTGCTCACTGTGCGATGAAAACGCCTGAGCAAACACCCACATTCACTCTGATTTGAATGTTTAAATACACACACACACACACACACACACACACACACAAACAGACACACCATACTGGCCTTTCAAATCACCTCACTAGCCGACTCTGCCTTCGATCCCTGCCTTTTCATTTACCCAGACAGCAACACCACAACACATCTTGTCACTCTTTCATCCATTTTTTTTACACTGTAATCCCACCTAACGTGAATTGCTGATTATGTAGTTATACACATATTAATTTCCATCAAGCTGATAAACTATCATTTCATCCTTGGGGACATTTGTTACATTTCTAACACTGGTTGCCTTGCATAAAGTTTTTCTTCTTTTTTTTCAAGCAAAAGAGGAGGGATCTCTAATCATGGCTTGTAGCCCCTCTCTGCTGCATTCTCCTCAGTGGCTGGAGAGAATGAGTCCCCTAGTGGCCCAACTGGCACACTGAGCACAGGTGGCATGTACTCCTGGAAATAAAGGCTCGCTTTCACCTGACTGACAGACAAGTGCTGCTTTTATTATTCTAATTTTTTAAAAGCAGTTAACTTTAACGCCTCCTCGTCAATAAACACTAGAAAAATGTTCTAAAAAAAGACAGGTAAGATGAGGGACCTCTGGAGAGTTTTTAGAATGCACTTTGAAAATTCCTCGCACTCCACTCGCTGCCTACAAAGGCAGGATGCACTAATACGAACCGTATACTCACGACAGCCACTCGGCTTATAAAGAGGGCTTAAAATAACGTGTTTTTTTAGGAAACACAGCGCAGAAAAAAATAGTTACCAGTTTATTTTAAAATAAATAAAAAAAATAATGTAAAAAGCAAACGTAAATATTCTAAATACATTAAGTGCGTGCGGATAATCTACTGAACACCTCAACGCAAACCCCACGTCATGACCAAAATATAGCACAGACAAATTTGCTCACGTGCAGGTGCATTTTAAGGTTTTTGTTTTTTAAATCAGCCAGTCAAAGGAAGCTATTTCGTGTCATTCCGCGCGAATTTCTTACTGTAATGTGGCCCTGAAAGCAACATCGCGTCGCGCGAGTTCACGAAAAACTACAAGTTGGACACACGAACACGGCAGCGCGAGGACAGAAAAGCCCGTCCACATACGTGTAACGGCCCCCGCTAATGTTTGAACCAACTTCGCGAGCCTGTGCGCGCACCTCAAATCACTGCGGCAGCCACTTCACTTCCCACCGTCACAACCTCCAAACTCCCAGGCTCGTCAAACATCTCTTACCTTATCACCATTTTGCAGTCACTCTCAAACTCAGTCTGTCCTTTATTTTTTTCTGCGTAAAGGGAAGTCGAGTTTCTTTTTCTTCTTTCTGTTTTACATCCACTAAATGGCAGGCGAGTCCCGGGGAAAATACCGTGGAGGAAAGAAATCCGTCCCCAGGTCCTTCTTCTTCTTTCTTTCTTTCCTTCTTCTTTCCTCCCCCGTCTGTTCGTTCTTATTTCGCGTCTTTCCTTGACATGTCCGTCACCGGTGATTAGGGGGGGGGGAGAGATGGGGGTGAAAAAAACACGCACGTGGGGCGTGTATAATATATTCTCTGGTTTGGGTCTGTCTCTGTTGTGCTCGTTAGATCTTCATTGAATTGAACGTGGCGAGACTGTGGTTGTGTTTGGAGAGCGCGGTGTGCCTGGGACACACTGCTCTCTCTCTCTTTCTCCCCTCACTCATCCGCCTCGGTACGTCTGTCTGAGTCTCTCTCTCTCTCTCTCTCTCTCTCTCTCTTCACCGAGACCTGAGCACGAACTTGGTGTGTGCGTTTGTGTGTTTTTGCGTGTGTGAAAGGGTGGGTGGGGTGGGGGGGAGAGGTGACGTCACTCAGCGAGGTCCCACTCTGCCAGCTTTCCTGGATCAACTTTCCTTCCCAAGTCCACTGCAGGAATGTCCATTTGGACATGGCTATTTTAGAGGAAGATTGGTGTGAAAGGGAAGAGCCAGAGTGGGTGTGAGTGTTTAGATTTGACCTGGTAATTATTTTCAGATGCTAAATCAAGACAACCTCTTTAGCTCCCATGTGTCTCTGTATGTCAGTTATTTTAGAGTTGTAAATGTGTTGTAAAGATTTCCCCCCCTTTTTAAGTCATTTTGAATCAGATTCCAACACGATGTCTATCAGCAACAGACTTTTTAATACAAATAAAAAGATGTGTCTATGCTGCACATATTTAGAGAGAATCCACAGAAATGAGGTGTGAGGTCAAAAGGGGAAATTGAATGGCTTTGGTTGTCAAGGAGGCAGTACATTACAAACAAGTAGAAATCAGTGCAGTTGGTCAGGAACATCTCCCTCTAACCATCATCAGTCAGGATAGTTCATTGCTTCATCTACAAATCAAAGTTAAGACTCTATAATGCCCTCATATCAGACTCTGCCCCCCCAAAAGTAAGTATGTTTCTTTTTGTGGGTCCAAGCCTATTAAAACTGAACTTAGCTTAAATAGGCTTGTGAGCACGGGACATGGTAGAAGTAGAGAAACGTTTTTCTCTGGTTCTACCTACTTCCTGTCACCATTACTTATTTCATCTGTAGTCACATAAAGTCACAGAATGTCACTCACTTTCTATGATCTCTGGTTACAGCATTGCTCTAAAGGACTTCCATTGTGGATGTAGTTTCATGGTGGAATGTATGCTACCATCCAGACATGTTTGTTTTCAGGGAAGGTCTTGCTTATTTTAAGCAAGCCTATGTTAAACCACAACAGTTTGGTAAAGGTCTGGTAACTGAAAGGGGCCTGTCTGCAGTCCAGACCTGACACTCGTTGAAAGCTAGTCTGATTATAAAACCAAAACAATACAACAAATGAGGAACTGATGGAAAGAAACACCGCAATTGAAAGAGACAATCTAACGAGCATCTGGATAAAATGCCAGCCACTCCACTGAACTGAAGTTAGTGCTCTAACACACAAAAATGTCCACAAACATGCTTATTTATTCATGACATTTTCGCAGTTACTTATTGTCAGTAATTGACCTGCAGTCTTCCCAACTCTGGACAGCTGCTGGCTAAACAACAACAGCCTATTATAAGCTAACACTATGATGGCATAGTGCTAGCTTGAGTGTCCTAAAAAGCACACTTTACCTCTGACAAAAAAATAAATAAATTACAATCTTACATCGTATGACTTTATTCACTACATGTTTGACTCTATCATTGCTAGATCCAACCTCAGAGAAAGTTTTACTAATTCTAACTAACATAGACTAACAGCAGCTAACACTGGCTAACAACCGCTAACGGAGGCTAAGAGCAGCACTTATCGACAGAAAAGTTCAGAATATCCTCAACAACTCATATCAGCACCTGAAGTTAGCTTCACTGACTCATCAATTCGTAGAAAACTCCTTCCACAAAGTTTTACAGCCACCTCCAGAGTAAATAGAGTTGGACAGATTGACAGCTGAGGTAACAGCGGACTGACAGCTTACACTCACTACAGATGAAAAAAGAGTCTTTGGGGTGATTCAAGGGGTAAAAATATAAAATACTGAAAAATATATAATTGGCACATATCTGCTTTTTTTTTTTTTTTTTTTACTGATTTATTACTAAATGTTAAGATTATTCAAATATGCTACAACATAGTGTGTAGAAAATTGCTCAGAAACACTGGCTGGTCATGGCTGTTATGAGGTATAGTCTAGATTTAATGTTTTTGATATCTCTTGGCTGACTAAAATATATTAGCCCTACACCTTAGATGTACTTCTTTTGCAGGGGTAAAAAAACAGAATTCAGTTGCAATCTACTGACATCTAGTGGTGAGATTTTATACACTGTACCTTTAATTTCAGCTATGGGTTACCAGTAAAGAGGTAGTCTCCAAAATGATCAGTTTCTGTGCTAATACTTGTATAGATGCTGTATTATGTAAGCAAGACAAGATGAATCTGTTACAAAGTGCAGTACCTGAGTAGTAGTTATAGCTTTTATAGCTAGTAAATGCAGCTGCCAAGCCAAGAATAAACACAATACCATAAAATAATCAATCTTAAATACGAGTTGTACTATACTTGTGTTTGTTACTTGATTATAGATGGTTGCTTTTCCCCACAGTGGACAAACAGAGATGTAGCATTACCTACATTTCCTGACTTTGGTTTGGTTCATAATAAATATCATTGTGTACAGTAAGGTGCCTCTAAACCCTCCTGAGAGACACAGATCCCTGTAGGGATCTTATATTGATTCTTTTGTCAAACTGAACCTAAAGTGCATGCATGCAAGCATTGCTTCTTCATGTAGGAAAACTGCCTTTACATATGCAGGAACTAAACCAATGCCAGCCTGTTGATCAGGAACCTCCAAGTCTAAGAATTCCTAGATGTGGTTCATGCATGTCTATGTCACCGCCTAGGCATAATGTCACACAACAAGGGGATAATATTGCTCCTTATAACACAGTGAAGTGAATGGACCTCTGATGTAGGGCTACAGAAAATAACAGCAATGGCCTGGGGAGACAGATGACTAAGACCAATAGTGTTTTCGGAAAAGTTGCCTCTATGGCAGCAAGCCAAAACCTCTGATGAACAACCTGGCCCTGCAGACACGTAGATCTAGCATCCAACAATAGTACACTGAGAGACAGAGAGACAGACTACTGCAGTCAGCAGATCTGTTTTCTTACCTGCACTCAGCCACGTCATGTATCTGATTGAGTAACCGTGATGGTGATTTACACCTGCAAATTATACCCAGCTTCATTTTGTAAGGGCAGAATTAGATTCAGTCTATGCATGTAGAAAAAGAAAGTGTTGGTTTTCTGACAATGAACCATGGAGCAACTCGATGAAATTACTGTAAGGTGAACTATTGGCCTCAACTGCTGGCTATGAGAAAGCATTGTGGGAGTGAGACTGTTGTGTCTCAAGGCACAATGCACTGTAGATCACAAATGTGTGGATATCACGACAACACTTTCTTGGATTGTTTGGAATATTATTCTTATGTAAAAGGAGTAGAGGTTGGAAAGCCGATTTGGTTGTAATGATGAGGTGCCAGATTCCAAACATTTAAAGATTCAATTTCATTCATAAAACTCAATTTGCTTTAATAAAACAATTTTGTTGACATTCACCCTTGATGCATGACTGCAAGAGATTTTGTTTTTTCAAATCTCTCAACAATATTGTTGATCTTTGAATATAATTGCGTGGCACTAGATATTAGATTTACAGTTCTGCTCTGCTTCTAACCTTGTTCTTTTATATTCTTGGCACCATCTATAGCAGTAATACAGCAGCACTTGTTGATAAATGGGGGCAAGGGTAGGATTTATCAAGAGGCTGCCTTGCTCCCCTATCGTGGCTGAACTTTGTTGCCCAACAAGACACGGTAGTCTATAAACCAACTGTCCTTCAATAAGAAGGATCCAAGAAAGAGCTGGGAAAATAGATTACCACCTGCTGCAGGTTTACCTACCAGCACTGACAGGAAAAGGACAATTTTAAAGACTCTAGCAAGGGAAAATTTCTTTGTTGTAGGACAGTGATAATGCATTAGTGTTACATGCGTCAGTAGTGTTTGAAATCCTGCAGTGGACATATTTACATTTATATGTGCGTGGGGTCATGCAAAGTGTAGCACTGATTGACATTTACTATGTAAATACAATGCAAATGCTAGTAACGATGCTGAAGGTTATCCTGTATCAATAGGCATTCGCTTTAGATGAATAATGTAAATAAACCCTTTGATGTATGTGCTTCCCTGTGTACATACCCACACAGTAAATCTTTGGGGATGATTCTGACTTTAGAAAACTAATTAACATTAAATATTCTCAATACTTTGAAATTCTGTGGAACTGCTTTTTACTTTTTCAGTAGACAAAAATCAGCAGTTTACTGTTGAATAATTTGAATGCCATATTCAATTATAAGCAAAGTAAGCGCTGTGGATATTTAAATAATGTGCTACGCAAGCTATCTGAATTCTGGTTGAATATGTTGGCAGCTATTGCAGGTACCGGCATGATATTTTACACAAACATTAGGCAAATGTCACTCTTCTTCTAGTTTTGCCGACAGGTCAAAATTGTTCACATGTCCTGTCAAATATCTCAAAACTAGCATAACTATTGGCACCAGTTGGTTTATAGAACGACTCGTAATAACTTCGGACATATCCTATGACTTTTCAGTCTTATACTGCTTTAAAGTTGAAACAGCTTCAGATTTTAAACAGATACTTACCTCTGTTAGTTTTCAGTTTTCAGTTTTATATGTCATATGCAAGTTAGCACAGGGTCAACATTGCAATGAAATGTGTTTGACGAGCAGCAGTCACTCAGCAGCATGATACAGTAAGAGAAAATATAATAAAATATAATAAAATAAAATAAAATAATAAAAAAATAGAAAAATAGTAAGGAGCAAAATATTAGAGAGACATGGTAAAAGAGAAAAGATGACTAAATATATATGTATCTATAAATATAAATATATGTACACTAGTGATTAAATAAGAAAATCTTGAAAAGTTATGTCGCATGTTAGCATTTAGCCCCTATATGCTTCACTAGTATCGTAACTATAGAGTTATTCTTTGTTAAAAGTACCGCAAGTCCCATTTAGCAGTGCAGCATCTTAGCCTTTCACAGCTCCTTTGTGCCATGGTGCTTGAGTTGGTGGATCATTTCTGCTTAAGTTAAACCTTTTCCCTCTGCAGGGTCGTCAGCAGTCTCCTTGTGGACAGTTTAAGCTACTGTACAAAGCAGATTAATTCATTAGATGATTTTTTGTACTGGGTGCATTGTTTAGTTCTTTGGGATCACACCTTAAAGTCACATTTATGTGTTGTGTTTCAGCTTTGAACCAGCTTGATGAGTGGTTCTATAAGTTGTGGGGAGAGAAACAAAGAACTTTTATTTTGCTTAAAGAGGTTCTGAGTAATGTTTGTCGGATGAATTTGAAAAAAGGCTACTGTTGACACACATTATCATTGCTCAACAGGTTTGGGTCAATTTGAGTGCAACTCAATCCAATAACTGTTATATCAGTAACACTTCAGTTAGCGTTTTGATTGCAGATAATTTGCAGAGTAACTCTGATTATACAGACTATTTATAATTCAGCAACCACATTTAATGCTAGATTTAAAAAATCAACAACAACCAAAAAAAACCCCCAATATCTTTCACTGTCAATCTTCTCATACCCCGAGGTTCAGGCCTTCTCACCCTTGACAAGTTGCTGGCACTTTACAAATGACTGTCTGTCAAATCATTACTCTGGTTTCTGTGACCAAAGACAGCACCATGTATAATGCTGCAGAGAAGAGAGGCAACTTATCTGAATCAAAAACAAGGAGTGTTGTTTTCAGCTCCTCTCGCCCAGGAGTTGATACATTTATAGCCCCTACCTCCCCCCACAGTCCCGATCAAGTAAACCAGTCATCGTAAAATTAATTTCCCCATCAAGCGAGACTCGCGCTCTTTGGGATAACAATCTATCTTAAGCGGATAAATCTAATCCAATGTGTTGAGACGGATGGAGATTGACTTATTTATGGCCGCTGCCCATGCAGTTGAGAAAGAGAGGAAGGAGGGTGGTGGGTGGAGGGGGCTAAGTGCAACAAATGCCAAGGTGATACTGCACATATCTCCAAGGCACGAAAAATGTAAACCAACACCCAACTCTAGTCCTTGGCTGAGACATCTAATACTTCTCTCCTTCTTGGAATCTGTCAGATGTGATGAATGGCTAAGCATACAGTCATGCCTTCGTGAGCAATTAACATTTAGTCAAAAATTGGAAGACTTAATAGTCAAAGAGTTCATCACAGACAAAACAAGGTTTTTATGATGTCGCCGAAACGATTGTGATGTTTAAACGCCAGATTGATTGCCGTAACTACGCAAACGATATGGAAGAAGTGACTAATTTACTGGTCAGACGCCAGACAGCTGTATAGAGACTTAAACAATCACTGATAATGCCTGCACAATTCACTTACTGACCTACATAACTTGGAGACTACACAGTCGTATCACACGTCCCTGAGGAGAAATCACACTTTAATGTCTCTTTTAATGCCAGACCATTAAATTAACCCTGTTTATCTTTTTCAAATTGCTGCCTTCGAGAATTACCTTGACCCAAGATGGCTGTCTGATGACGAAGGGTGAAAATTGTTGTGTATTATTATTAGTTATTTTCTTGAAAAGTCATGATGGCACAAAGAAAAAATTGTAACAATCAGAGTGAACTTTGCAACCTTTAACCGAATTAATAATTTTTAGGTTAATAGTTTTCTGCAATGTTAAGTTATCCTGAATAAACAAGCTACAATCCTTATAACTCTCTGTCTCTCTATCTGATCCGATTTGACTGACACTGCAGCGAATCCAATTTTGATCTAAATGTTGACAAAGTTCACAGACACTGTGACACTGACATTTTTTTTAAGGTTCAAATGCATAAATCTCATGCAATAACATCCGAAAGATATTATAATATTAGACGAGCTTACTAAAGGTCTGCGTTTCATGTTTGATCTGTTTTCACTTGCTATCAGCTGTGCAGCACGTTACATCAATATGCCATGCAAAAGGTAGTGAGACCAAAGAAGCACACACGAGCACAGACTGCTTGTTCGTTGTGTATTAGTTGCATAATCCATAGCTCGGTGTGCAACAATGCGTCAAATATTGCCCTTCGCACAGAGGGTCGCAAGCATATCGACAACGGGAACGCAATGGGCTGCACTCCTAAGGAGGTAACTTGAACTCTTATGTGACCTGAACAGTTTTTCCTTTCACGGGGCATGTCATGATGAGAAAACCAAAAGCTTAGTCATCTGTTCTGAAACTGCTGAGTCATGAGTAGTCAATATCACCTTATTATGATGTCAAGCGGAATCAGATTTGCAATGAGGCTTGTGGATGGGGCCTCGGTTTGATTTAGTTTAGTGCTGGCATGGGGTGCAATGAGCTGAAAAGCAATTAGGTCCATTAAGAGATCAACTGGGATGGCGTGAGCAGCCGCGGTGTGCAGCGGCCTGCACAGAGACAAAGAGAGAGATAAAGGTAGCAAGGGAGAGAGAGTTGGACAGATTGAGTCAACTCCTGCCTGATGGAGTCACTCTGTGGAACCTAGCTCAGGACACCGTCCACTAAACCGGCTAAAATGTGCATTTGGATTAAATGTTAAATTTATGTGTGAGTGAAGTGAGTTGGGCACAGTGTTCCCCTTACAAGTCTGCATCAACACTGCTTTCATACACTTGATATGGTAGGAGGAAGATTAAAGGAAGTGGAGGTGGACAAGTGAAAGTGGATGACAGGGGCTTTCCCCCAAAACTAATCTAACCGCAGCAGCACTTGACTAATATTCAGTCAGCGTGAAGTCACATTTGCAGCTGTGGAGGGCCCTTCTTATGCAGAAGGAGGGTATGCATATGCAGGTAAGCTGTGAGAACCCACTACTCTCCTCCTTAAGTAGCAAACAGCTGTCACGGTGAATACAAATACCTAAGTTGTTGTGCCTTTGAGTTATGTTATGTGCTGTTTCCATGCAAATACAGACCTTCTCAAAAGAATGAACATATGGTCTGTATACTTTATGCGCACATCCACTATAAGAAAATACAGGTAAGAACTTAGTAAGCGCCAACAGGCAGGGTTAAAAAAAAATAAAGTCATAGCAGAAGTGCAAAAATGTGCAATTCCTGGAGTGGCCACTTGAGGGTGACCCAATTCTGCTGGATGTTTCTTCCTGTTACAAGGGAGTTTTTCCTTCCCACTGTCGCTAAGTGCTTGCTAATAGGGGGTTATCTGATCATTGGTGTTTCCTCTGTATTATTTTTAGGGTCCCTGCAATATAAAGCGCCTTGAGTTGACTGCTGTTGTGATTTGGTGAGATATAAATAAAACTGATTCGAATTAATTCAGTGGATGACTTTTTAAAATAATTTTAAATTCTTTTATAAGTTAACTGTTTGGATTTTGTTAGGGGACCGGCCGCTTTGACCTCTGTACATCATGACTGTCTGCTAGACACCAACTCTACTTTGAGCCACTGACAAGTCAGGACTCCAGCCTCTCACCCAAACACGATCATTTATGCCCCCTACAAAAGCAAAATGGTAGCAGCCAAAATGTTATCTCCCTGCTAATGGTTCAAAAACTGGAGTCCGAACACCTGTGAGTGACATCACAGTAACTGCGGCCATCTTTTATTTTCATTTTATGTTAAAGACATATTTAATGAGCTAGGTATACAACGCTTGGTTGATTAGTGACTCAACAGTTCTGCTAATCCCTGAACTCACGTCATTATTGTTTTTCTTTTCTTTTTTTCTTTCTGTTGTATGACAATGGAAACAGTAAATATTAAGCTCTGGAAAGTTTTGGCTGAATTTTGTCTCATTTTAATTATTTATCGATGCAACAATAAAACAATGTGAAAAAAAGCTGTCCATGGGATGGCCACTGATATAGCGAACCATCTACAGGACTGAGTAAAAAGACCGAGTTAAAACAGGATGAATCATTGCAACGATGTGATAATGTAATATAGCTACGATCCCTTTGTTTTACATTTCAGCTCTTTTCCTGTTTCTTTGTGATTCTCCCTTCCTGCCTGAATTCAAATAGGTGAGTCTGAGGGCGAATCACACACTCCCCCTTTTCTGTCTGTTTCCCCTCTATCCACTCCCATTCTTGTCTTTTCATTTATTTAAATTCCTCCTTACTCTAAAAGCCTTTTTACCTTGTCATCATCTTATAGCACTTGCTCATTTATCTCCACCCTTCTCTGTCTTGCTCTCTATATCTACTTCTTCTGCTCTCTACCTCTCTGACTTTTCCTTGCCAAACTAATAGTGACACATACCTCGTTTCTTTCTGTCTCTTTCCGTCTGTCTCTCTCTTTATCCTGCCTTTTCTCCCCTCTCTTTTTCTCTCTTTTAGCACATGTGGGTATTTACGAGGAGCCTCTCACCATAGCCGATTGATCATGGCCATTGTTTGCACTGGGTCCTCCATTTTACAGTCCAGTGTTCATGAAAAGGAGTGTCTGCCACTCCTATCCGTCACTCCCTCTACTCCCCCTTCAAAAAATATACTCTCCCTCACTCTCTCTTTGGCCAGTGATCCCCCACTGACATTTTCACAAGCACACCTTCATCAATTTCACACCTCCGATGCCCTTCTATGCCAATGTGGGAGGCAGGAGGAGGAGGAGGTGAATTGATGGGTGAAAGCTGACAAAGCTCGTGCGAATCTGAAGCCGGGGAGTGGCAGAGTTATTTAAGTGTAGGACAGATAGGACATGGAGGGTGATCAATATGTGTGTTATCAAAGTCCAGGAAATAAACAGCTGCATGACGTCAAACAAGTGCCCCAATTCAAAAATGTCCAGCAGTATGCAAAAAAAGAAAGAAAGAAAACAGTTTCATGATGACGACCACACTGACAGCTATCGGAATCTCAGCTTACCATTTGCTGCCCCCTGTAGTTAGCACCGTTCTCATGTACTTCTCCAAAGATGAGTGAGGCAGCCTGTGCTAAAACTTCAATAATGCAACAAAAGCCGAGATGAATAAAAAGCCGTCCAGAAGGTAAACATCCTCGGTACTCTCTTCCTCCCTTTAGACTCTGGAAATTAGGCTATTCTTTCATCAGCCAACTGGTGCATTTACGAGCCGCTAAATTAATTGGCGGCAGCGTTTAGATGTCAGCTGAAGCAAAGGTAGTACATTCACCTGAACAGTGAACAGAGCCTTGAGCCAAAGACTTCGATGAAGCATCAGAGGAGATGGAGGAAAAGGAGGAGGAGGAGAGTGGAGCAAAAAGAAGAAGAAAAAAGAAAAGAGTCACAAGGTGGCTCATTCACTGGTTCAGGGGTTTATGGGATTGCTCCCAGCTGTCACTCTGTGTAGTGAATTCGCAGCACCGTAATATCTTAATTGTTTCAAATTAAATGCTCGTAAAATGGCAAAGGAAATGAGTTTTTCTCGCTGGCTAATCCAAAGCAGCCCCTTGACTTACATCTGGGCCTGCTTTAAGTCAGAGCTGGTTTAAAAGGTGGAATGGCTCCCATATGAGATAGCTATGGATAGCTCAGTGTGGAATTAGTTTTTAAAGGCTGTGAACTACGAGCCGATCGCTGCTCGACGCGTCTCCTAACTCTTTTTTCCTCTTTCCTTTGTCTCCTCATCATTTTTTTTCCTCTCCGTTTCCCCGTTTGCATTTTCATCTTTCTCTTTCATTCTTACTTCACAAGTTTATGTGTGTATTTATTCATGTTTATATAGAGGATGCGCGCACACAGGAGCTTATCATAATAAACAGTCTAAATATCCTGTGGGGATTCACACATTACTTTCCCTCTCATCTCCCTCCGGCACTCGGAGTCGCAACTCATTCCGCAGCACACGTTCGGATCACTCAACCTGCTAAAGCGTCCTGAATGACATCAGACTCGCTGTCAAATACACACACACACACGCAAATATATCCTCCTGTATTCATGCATGCATGCACATACATTATGCATGTACACGCTGACACACATGCAAGCTCGGAAACATTTAAACCACTCCTGAGTCTATCACCAACTGGTCTATATGCTACTAGAAACTCAAAGTGCACATAAACACATGACTTATGTGTTAGCACAGTATGGCATCCTTCTTATGGCTATTCTGAATGCAATATCCGGTCCTAATGGATATCAGAATTTCATATTAGCCCCTGTTAACTTGACATCTCCCTCTTTTCATTCTTGTACAAATACCGGCTCAGAACGAAGCCCCTAGCAGGCAAATCCAACAGACAATTATGTGTCATTACATTTGCAAAGTGGTTTTGTGGTGGGGGGGGCTTTAGGTAGCGGTGGCAGTAGGGGCAGTGAAGTAGATTATTGTAAAATGAATCACCAACTGAGGAGGCCTGACACCTCTCCACGAGGAATCAGAGACTGGTTAGAAAAAAGAAAAGAAAAAAACAGAGGAGAGAGGGAGAGATGAACAGAACCTAACAATACAGTCTTCTTTTTTAAATCACATCCCATTATCTACAGCAGCAGATAGTTAGTATCATTAAAATTAGAGATAAAATTGCAATTAATATTTTAAAAAAATGTAATTTTGTCATTTGCTAAATGGACTACTAAATGAAGCTTGGGATTGTTTCATCAGTACATCCAAATTACTTATGCCGCTAAGGCCAGAGAACCGTGCAGCACATCTGGGTGAAACCTGTCCAGCAAGTGCGCTAATTAGAGCTCGTCTGATATAAGATTTTCAAGACCGATACCGATACTTTCGGCGATTTAAAAATCCGATATATTGGCTGATATTTTGTTTTCTCACAGACACATAAAGCATAAACAGATTTCAAACATTTGCTATGTGTAGCTAGTTATGTCGTTAAAATATAAAAAAGGAAGAGCATAAAAAAAAACCAGTTGGAGCAACCCACTGTTCCCGCAAAAGTAGCAATAAAAGACAACGAAAAAACCCCAAAAACAAACCACAACTTCAACATGGAAGTTGCAGGGCGCCCTCTAGTGTACAAACTATGCAACATCAACACCATGACATGGTTGAAGGGTGTTTCTCTTCTTTCTTTCCTTTTTTCCCCATTTTTATTTGTTGGCTTTTACAAATGCTGATACTGATATATTGGTGAACAGCTCATATCAGCCTCTAACACCAATACATACTGTGTAATTTGAAAGCTAGTGATTCTAGGAAAGATAGAGTAATGCATAGCAGGGGAAGAATAATGTGATTTGAAAATTAAAGCATGTTAACCTATTCTAGTTGAATCCCCCCAAAATTAATGCAGTTATTAGCCTGAAAGTGGAAGTACACAGATACTCAGACATAGAGATTTTTGTAGACAGCCTTGCCTCCTTCAGTTAATGTAGCCTTAAAAGAAACTGTAATTTCTGTCTTTCTTTTTTTTCTAATACTTTTTATTTTGTACTTTTCCCAAATTTATAGTACATACAAACAAAAATAAGAAAGAAGAAGGCAAAAGAAACAAACTAAACAGAATGAAACACACATAATCTGTGGGAAGAAAGAGGGGCTCCTACCAACCGGGGTATGCCCAACGTACCGTCCTATCGATCCCGTCCCAAAATTTCTGTCTTTCTTTTAATAAAAGAGAGAAATATTAAATATATGCAACATTTTTTTTCTGCTCAAATTTGAATCTTCGTGGAGTGAAAGGGACACGTGTACGGTACAGTGATGATCTAAATACAAATCAGCTTTTAGACTATTGTGACAAAACGTCTTCAGTGACAAAGGTAATCGAGATGATTCTCTTTGAAATGAGCAGATTGTGACAGATGTTAGCAGCAGGGTATGTTTGTCTCTTTAAATTGACATTTGAGTAAGCTACGTGTAGCGCCAAACACGCCAAACCCTGGCTGTACTAATATTAGAATTCCTGTGGCTACTGTGGGTGAAAAATGTGCGAAATCAGCTTTAAAATGTTTTTTTTTCACTAATCCTTTACATTACGGTCCATCTTCCACTTCTTATCATCTGCCTTTGCTCGTCTGCTGCATGCTGCATTGTTTTTAATATACTGCAGAGAATTCTCAACCCTGTCCTCTGATGCTTCACATCCCATCTCTCCCCTCTAATCTCCACTCCTGCTTCTGTCATTTCCATCTCCCCTCCCCTTCCTTTTCTGTTTTTCATGCGTCCTTTTCTCTCCCCTCTCATGTCTCTCATCACCTCCACTCCTTTTCATTCCCCCCCTACCTGTACACTACACAACCCTCCCTCTTCTCTGGACTCTCATGTGCTCTTGGATCCTTTCCCACCCCTTTCTCTCTTTTCTGTTTTTCTCCGCGACTCTCGCTTTACCATTGTTATTACTTTTTTTTGCCTGTCCTGTCTCTGTGATTATCTTGTTACCATTGCTCTGGCAACAAATTCTCTTGACAATCGCTTTTCTTCTTATCCTTACATCTTCCCCATTCAAAATCTACTACGTGTGACTTGTTGCTTTCTGCGGTCGCCATTTATTTTCCCTCCTCTTCTTTTAAGTTTAAATTGTCCTCTATTAACTGTTCCCGTGCCTTACTCCAGACTATGCCTTTTCATTGCCAGCCTCACACTCTGCCTCACTCTCTTCCTCTTCTACTCTCTTGCTACCATGTTTGTGGCCTTTCGCTCTGTGCACATCTAATGGCTGGGGTGTAATCCACTGGCTAATCTGCTGACAGCCTGTGTGACAAGGCATTAGCTTTGTGTCACTGCCTACCATGCTGCTTCTCAGCATGTGTGTGTCAGAGAGAGTCAAAAAAAACGGGGGGGTTGTGGGGAGAAAAGGGCGAGTCTGTGGATGTTGTGCGTCTGCATGCATACATTTCTTTGTGTATATGCTTGAATGTGTGATGGGGCACAAGTAATGTGTCTCTGTTGCTTGATATCAGTTGGATGCCCAAGCGTAAAATTGATACTGAGGCTCCCGAGTTTTCCGCGAACTTTCACCTTTCCATTTTTTTCCACTATTTATGTCCACCGCTGCTCCTATTTTCCCCCCCAGTCCATGTGTAATAGCAGTTTTAATAAGATGCCAGGTCAGAGTGTTAGCAAGAGGCAGACTGGGCAAGACAGGGCAAAACAGCCTTGTCAGGGCGCCTCACTGCTCTGTCAGGCATCCAGCCATGTCAAATAGTGCTCAGTTTGTAACCAAATATTGGATTTTCTATTATTTCCACTATAATAGCTTGGACATGATTGTATTTCTTTCAGCAAAAGCTTATTGTGCTGCATTTAGCTCTAAAGCCGGCTGCTCATTCTGCTGCAGCTGTATAATTAGTACTATTATTGCCATTATTGATTAATCTGTTGATTGTTATTATTCTGTACGGGATCGGCTGTTTTGTCTATACAATGTCTAAAATTAGCAAACGTCTCAAAAAAGATGAGTTTCTCATGACTTGAGCGTTGAGTGATTTTGCCTCGGTCATTCGCTCGTTTTAACTTTGCTGTTGTTCTTTTGTGCTCATGCACGTCCATGCACGTCTCATTTCTTTGCATCTTTTGTACAAAAAGAAGGTATTCTTTCACATTAGAAGAACCAGCCCCGCTGAGCGAGGGGGAGCTCACCTTGCACTTTCCTGCATTTTTCTCCTTTTAGCTTCTGTCCCTTTCTTTAGCGGTCTCCTCCCCCCGCCCGCGTCTCCACCTGAGTGATCCTGTTATCACAGCTGACCCCTTTGCGAGATCTGTCGACAGCCAAAGAGATTACACACAAGGCCACGGAACACACCGGGCTACCGGTTTGAAGAGAGTGGGAGAGACTGCCTGATCCCTTGATGCTGATAAAATGCCCAAGGCTTTGGGGATTCAGGAAGGTCCTGTTGGGAATGGGTGGAGCTTTAGGGTGGGAGGGTTGTTTTTTTTTTAGGGGTTTCTTTTGCTATAGTCAACTTTAAGTCTACTTCTAATCACTTTGCTTTTCAGAGGGGATCAAGGAAAGGAGAATAGGGGCTTGGTTTGGACTGAAAGCGGGCCCTGATGGAGCTGAGGATAAGGTTGTTGTGGCTTGATTCAATAACAGTTTGCAGGAAAACGTAGGTGTAGCATATTGATGGAAAATGCTTTAGTGCTTGGATGAAACACAATGATTTAAAGAAATGGTTTCGTGGCCTTTCGTACATGGATTTTTTAATTCACGCAGCTCACTTGAACAGCTTGTAGATCCATTCCTTGCAAGAATTTTTCTTTGAACCCTGTCAGCAAAAGACTTGCTTCATCTGTAGTGTAATCTCGCATTTCATAGCTGCTCAGGCTCATAAAGGACAAGTTATATTAGTTTTATTGGTTGCCACCAATGCCTCCTCTGAACATTTTCCAGCTAATGAATCATACTCCCTGGAGAAGTGTGATTCATTTCATTCATGCTAATTCGTGGGTCTTCCTTCGTACATCCCTCCAAACTTCCCGTTTTTGACTGTTTTTGCCGCACGGGGGATACGTCTACCATTCAAGTGAGAACACAGCACAATTATTATTGCTTCATGCAGCACAAAAGCAGAGCGGAGAGAGACAGACTCTTATGAAACACGGCTTGCCAAAATGCTGTCAGAGACGGAGGTTTGATGGCTCACTCGTCCGTGGCCTCCGCATCATGTTGTCTTCACCAGCTGTTGTTTGACAGAAAGGGATTCTTCCCGCAGTGTGCAAAGACACAGCTATCAACTTAAGAGACTTGACAGGAACACACTATGGGGCCGTTTCTCTACTGTATCATAATAGGTATTACTGGTGGAGCATCTGCAAACGGCACCAGATAAAACAACGGCAACAAATTGCAAAGAAGTTGGAAAAGTGGAGCCCTGGTGGTTTCGTTCTCTTTAGAATAGAATCATATTTCTTCCTGACTTCAGGCTGACACTGTAAAAGGTTGTTGCACTGAGATACCTATGTTCATAAAATACATCATAAACCTTCTGGTTCAGCTTTTTAAAGCAGTTCTTTGTCATCGCGTTTTGCAGTGGAACCAGGAAACAGGGAGGCGCACCAACGAATGCAGTCCCGGGAAAGCAGGACTGTGAAAGAAACTGCCTTTTATTGATCTCTCCTAATTACTCGAGTCAATAAAATTTATGGCTTCAAGGCTTGCCAGAATCCACTTATATGGCATACTGAGTTAAGCAATCACTTCTAATGGCGACTGATTAAATGATATACTGTTGTGTGCCAAACAAAAGCAGTACAGAACAAACACGGTGGGGTTTAAAGCCCAGTATGGAGCTACACTGCCAACGAAGAGCATCAGAACTAAGCATGAAAACCCCTCAAAACTGAACGACGCAAATAAAATGAGCCACTGCTTATTTCCCGTGTAGCTTCCTAAAAGTCAGTCATGTGTTCAGCGTTTTCTACCAAATTCCCATTGTGTACATCAGCTGTAACCGTGCCAGTGAAAGCGGATCACTACAGATCACCATCCTCTGTGCAGACACATGTATGTATAGAATTGAATAAAATATGACATACTCTAGCGGGCTTGTTGCTGCTGATTGTGAGAGCAGGCCAGAGCTCCCTACACTTAGTAGATCATCGTAATTAAAACATAAATAGGAGGTATTGAACTGCATGCAGTCAACAGAGCTAGTTCCAGGGAAACATTGATTCATGCATGCACTTCGAACCAATTGCTCTCCTATGCATGGTGAATTATAGAAATAAAATATATAATATAAAGGGTAGAAGCCTTCTAAATAAAATCAATAGCAAGCTGCCTCGACTTCTCAAATAGTAGACAGTGAATTACAATCAAGCAAATAAAGCCGGTGGTGGTGGGGGTTTACAACATTTTCCATGAATGCAGAATAAGATACAGAACACACATTTAAGCTGTGAGTCTGATGAAATATCTCATAGGAATTAGAAAAATTAAAACATTTTAAATACTTACTGGTTCAGTTTTTTTTTTTAAATATTTGCAATAACTGTTAGCATCACAGAGTGTAATGTGTTAGCATAAATACATACTCCACCTTTCAAAATGTAGCAACTAACTACTACTATTATTATTATTATTACTACCAGTGTTGGTCAAGTTACTTGAAACAAGTAATTAGTTACTAATTACTAATTAGCTCTGAAAAAGGTAATCCCATTACTTTACTAATTACTTATTTTCAAAAGTAATTAGTTACTTTATTACTTAGTTACTTTTTTAAAAAAGGGTACACAACCTGAATAGGTAATAAAGCAATAGACCTTTCACCCCATTCTATTTTTTCTGCATAATGCATCATATAAAATGTAATCATTAGTTTTAAATTAGTTTTAATCTTTTAACTTTATGCACGTTGCATCAAGCAAAAATTAAATTATATGCAACATTCTCTGACTGGAAGAAATTTGTTTAACATTTAAACCTATTTTCAGCATATTCCAGCATATAAAATAAAATAAGTTTGTGTTTACACTCACTCTTTCAAATAGATGCAAGTAAAACGCAGCAAAAGATAAATAAAATCAAAGATTCTGCGGCACTAAGTCCTGTCGCTCTTAAATCTATTGTCATCTGTTTAGCAGAAGTGGGGCCGGGGGAGGTTTGCCCGGTGCCGCAGAGGTCATTCCCGTGCTTGCTCAGATTTGAAGCTTAATTTTTCACTGCAGAAGGAAGTTTTCTTCCCACGCAGAGTGTACAGCGGACGCTAATGTTTTTGTCACTTTTTACAGAATCAAACTCAAAGTAATGTGAATACTTCCAAGCTTTAAACGCTGCATGGTCGTACTCTCTCCCGCGCTCCATATGATCCACTGTTGATCCACACATGTCTGTTGCTGCCACGGAGGTCGTAATGACGTGCGTTACTAAAATCACGGTTTAGTAACGCAGTAACGCAGCATGTTTAAGGGAAAGTAACAGTAATCTAAATCCTTTTTTGCAATAGTAACTCGTTACTTGAAAACAATAGTAATCGGATTACGCGTTACTTCCCATCTCCGATTACTACTACTACACTAAAAAACCACTACTGTAAAAATACTGGGAATTGTAAACAGTAAAAGACACTTCTTTGTGAATACAGTGCACAGTAATGTAAATGCTGATGTCTTTGAGGAAATAATACTGACGCCAAGCTACTATAAATTTTTATGGGATAATGCATTAAGAGTGATCAGCTGTTATCGTGTCATAGTTCAACATGAACTATGACACGATAACAGACATGAAAACAAACTTAACGTGTATCGTGCATGAGCAAAGACGTGCACATGCATTTTTACAATAATAAACCATTTATGAAAATTACAGCAGGAACAGCAGGAACAGCAAAACAACGCGGCAAACAAATAACTGACAGTAGTTGTAGTTGGGCAGACTGAAAAGAAAATACTGTTAAAATGTAGCAAATGCATCTGCCTGTACTTTCCTGCAATTTAAAAGGGAAACTTCTTACTTTGTACCCTAAGTGCTTTTTGCTGTTGTTCAGTGTTAAGGATCAAAGACACCTGTCTACGACTAACACAAAGAGGGAGCAAGAAGCATAATTTGTCATTTGCCATAGACATCCAAATAAAAAGGCATACTTTGGTTTGCCATGTTTTGTTTTTTTTTTGCTAAATAGTGAATTTAAAATGTACTTCTAAATGTTTCTTTCACCAGACATGTTTTCTTTTTCCTTCCTCTGGAGTGAGCCCAGCCTGGCAGCGTGGAGCTTTATCTCAGTCAGCCATATTTGTTAGTTTGAAAGCATTCCTAATTTACCCCGAATACAGAGAAAATTAGTCCTACTTAAGATAGTCGGCAACAAGAAAGCTTTGTGCAAACACTGGACTTTGATGTGTATCTGTAGTCTGAATAAGCCACAAGCCTGCCTTGTGATGATGGTTAATGGAAAAGTATAAAGGTCTAGAGTAATACCAATGCAATCTTTTTTTTTTTTTACATGACATTTGTGCTAAACAATAATATCAGTATAGCTACGCATGAATTCCAGGTGCTTTAAACCCAGATTTGTTCAATAAGAATACACACGTGCTGCAATGCACCAAAACTAATTCGTTTAAGTGCATTTACTTCTTCATCACCTAACACAGTTATCTGAGTAATTCATTTCAGTTAACCAGAGCAGAGAGTAAAAATCTGTATGTTCTCTCACCTTGGAAGTTTAAGGTTCACCTCGAGGCAAGCTGCTTTTTTCCCCTCTCTTTCCGTCTGTAAAGCTAATATAGCGTGATGAAGGAACAGAAGCACGTGGATTGTAATTTTGCATAGGTGCCATGTGTTACAGCTTCAGGAGCATTCCTTAAAATGGCTCTGGGCATGCACCTGCACCCCATGTTCCACATTTATAAATCTACATCTTAAAATGACTTGTAGGTTTAAAGCAACAATCCCACACTAACTACACAAAGTGCAAAGTGAATTTTTGCAACAGGAAAAAAACAAAAAGAAACCCAAACCCATTATGGAACTGTGTAATCTTCACTTCCTGAAAATGTGTCTAATCATCAATTTGCGAACAGTGTCCTTAACTGCTGCCAACCTCATATGGGGGAAAGTGGGGTCAGGAATTAATGGTGGGAAAAAAAGAGCCAAAGAGGGAGCACACAGAGCAGAGCAGTTACAGATGAGTGCAGGTATGAAGACAGCTGTGGCAGGGGAAAGAGGCTACACAGAGAGTGGACTGGATGTATGGGGAAAATTGGATAGGGAAACAACAGAGGGAGGGGAGAGGCAGGCGAGAAGAGATAGGAAGGGTAGAGTGGCAGGAGAATGAAACAGGGCAGAAAGAAGGGAAATGATGGAGGGGGATGAAGGAGAAAGGGAAAATTGGAGAAAAGGCAATGGAAGGGAGTGAAGGAAAAGCTTTTCCTCCCAGCCGTATACTGTATCCTCAAAGCAGCTTTCATCCACCCCTCACATCATCAGCCTAGGTTGAGAAACCACTCTGCAAACTCCACGCATAGACACATGCCCAAAAAAAATGGCCTTTGACTGTAATCACCAGTCTACCTTTTGGCATCATGCAATATCATTTTTTTATGCATTTCATTGCTACTGGGATCTACTTAAAAAGGAAAATGAAAAGCCCCAAAAGGTTTCCTCTAATTATAGACAAAGTGAGCTTCATGAGCCAGCTGAATACTGAAGCCTTTCTAGCTTGTAGGACTTGGCTAGAATTGAATGATTTGTTTTTCTTTTGTTCAGCTGGAAATCAAAGGGGCACTTGCACAGGTATATTAGTACAGACAGGCGCAGACACAAGAAAGACAAACATGAGCATATATTAGCAAATGTTCATACAGATAAATTCTATTTTCTGAACTGACAACACAATACACTCGCCAGCCACAATATTAGACCGCCCTAGTGCTGGTTTTGCTTTCAAAGCTCGTTTAATTATTTGCGAGACAGATTCAACAAGGTGCTGGAAACATTACTCAGAGATTTTTTGGTCCATATTAACATGATAGCATCACACATTTGCTGCAGATTTATTGGCCGTATATCCATGATGTCAATCTCCTGTGCCACTACATCCCAAAATGCTCTATTTGGATTGAGATCTTGAGACTGCGGAGGCCGTTTGAGAACAGTCGCTGTCATGTTCAAGAAACCACTTTGAGATTATTAGAGCTTTGTGAAATGGCACATTGTCCAGCTGGAAGTAGCCATCACAAGATAGGTACACTGTGATCATAAAGGCAAGAACATTGTCAGCAACGATAATCAGGTCGGCTGTAGAACTTAAACAATGCTCAAGTGGTACTAAAAAGGGGGCCAAAGTGTGCCAAGCAAATATCCCCAACATCATTACACCACCACCACCAGCCTGAACTGTTGCCACAAGGCAAGATAGATCCATGCTTTCACGTTGTTTACATCAAATTCTGATCCTACCATCCAAATGTTGTAGCAGAAACTCTGGAAAAACGTTGCCTGATCTGAGGAGTCAATCTTTTATTGTCCAGTTAAGGTAAGCCTGTGCAAATTTGATCCTCGGCTCCTTATCTTAGATGACATGAGTGGCTACCTGGTGTGGTCTTCTGTGATGGCAGATTCAACACCAAGTTGGCTTTATTGCCGAACAGCAAAACTCTTATTACTCACTCCAGACAACAACTCCATAGCGCCCCACCTTCAGGAACTATTTCCTGTTTTAGCCCTTTCAACATAAGAGTACGTTGCTCTATAGGATTCCATCACAAGATGCTCTTCTGCATACCGTGGTTGCAACACGTATTTATTTCTACATCATCATCAAGACACTTTTTTAAAACCCTAGAGATGTTTGTGAAACACTCAGACTACCCCATCTGGCACCAACATCCATGGCACATTCAAAGTCACTTAAATCACCTTACATCTCTCATTCTGATGCTCAGTTTGAACTTCAGCAGGTTATCTAGACCAGGGGTGTCCAACTCCAGGCCTCAAAGGCCAATGTCCTTTTAGATCGCACCCTGGGTCAACACACCTGAATCAAACGATTAATTTATTACCAGGCCTCTGGAGAACCTCAAGACATGTTGAGGAGATCATTTAGCCATTTAAATCATCTGTGTTGGATCAAGGACACAACTATAACCTGCAGGACACCGGCCCTCGAGGCCTCAAGTTGGACACCCCTGATCTAAACCATGGCCACATGTCTAAATACACTGAGTTGCTAACATGTGACTGTTTGATTAGATATTTGCACTGACAAGCTGTTGAACAGGTGTACCTAAAAATGTGGCCAGGACTTATATAAGGCAAAACAAACCTTTACTAGATACATTAAGCATGCTCATGCACTGTGATGCCTGTGTAAAGGCACACAACCTGAATAAACGCTCGGAGCAGAGAGGAGACAAAGGAATTAAAGCGAGGCTGACTAACAGAGTATGACATGTCCAAAGCCTATCACTAATTATGCCCCCACTGCTACAAACTGCTCCCTTACTATGATCCAGTGAAACACGACACAGCAACAAAGGGCTCCAGTAATTACTGCTAAAGTATCCTATAAGTGAAGTGTGTGCTTTTTTCCCTGCATGTTATAAAAGAGTTTGAGATCCTAGTGGCATTAAGTTTCAAACTTTAAGATTTAAACTAAGGCTGATTTCAGTATTGTTTTTTTTGTTTATTAACTATTGTAAGTATGGATGCATATTAAATGTAGAGTTTGTGTAATATAGTGGGAAAAAAAAATCCCTTTAAACATTATTTGATTGAGATAAATAAAAATACAGTACTTTCTGACAATGCTTCATTACTTCATTACTGTGTATTGTTACAGAGAAAATAAAAAATGATCTCATCTTACTGTTTATCCTCAAGGATGGAAAACTCTTGTATTAAACTGCATTAGGTCATCTTAATGGCTCGCAGACCTACAGTGCATTTCCCTGTTTGGGCTAGATGCTTTGATTACGTTCAGCCTAATCAGTTCAAACTTTTATGGATGCTGTATTTGCTTGCAGGTAATTCATGTTAACATCGTGTTTAACCTCTATCTGGTAATTTCACCAGTGGCAATTGAGAGCAATCTCTATCTAAAAATAGTTTTACCTCGGCACACTGGACAGATCTGTGGAGTCTCCGATCTTTGTTCCAACCCGACTTTGTGATTTAAGCTTGAAACATAACCTTTCACACTGCGAGTCACAATAATGCTTGCTGCCTGGATAAGTAGTGCTTGAATAAGATGAATCACCCCTCAAACCTTGCTTCCAAGGAGCCAGACTTTCTCGTTCTAGTTATCCAGGATCTCAGTGCTATCGTTGGGTTGCACAGATCAAGGAGATCAGTTAAGTAGCTAGGGGAAAGATTACTTAGAATTTTAAAAGTGAGCAGAAGGATTTTGAAATCAATGCAATATTTGACAGGAAGCCAGTGTAAGTTGGTGAGGACAGGGGTGATGTGCTCATGCCTTCTGGTGCCAGTTAAGAGACGTGCTGCTGCATTTTGGACTAATTGCAGAGAGAGTTGCAATAGTCCAGTCTAGAAGTGATGAAGGCACGGATACGTTTTTCGAGTTCTTATGTGGCAAATAGGCTTAAATAGGGCTTAGCAGAAAACAGAAAAGGCAGACAGCATCCAAAGAAGAGCTTTGAAAGTCTTTCAAGAAGCCCGGAGAACTATTCCTGAAGAAGAAAGCTTGAGTAAGAGAGGTGGTCAAACCAAATAGTGACTTTCAAGCTCGTTAGAATAGCACAAACTCTGTTTTTGCCTTATATACTGTATTACCACTTCACCGATTGCACCTATTTCTCATTTTGATAGCCGAATAAAAAGAAATGAGGGGTGGCTCAAGACTTGTGCACAGTACTGCATGTATTTTTCATACTGTATTTTAGTGGAACATATCTATTCATCGCGCCTTTCATGGATGAAGAGGTTGTTTAACGATTGTGCCACTCTTCTTGCAGCCACCCAAAAATCCTTCATTTAATGAAATCTTCGGCATTCTCTCATCAAGCAGCAGAATGTAATACATCATTCTCCGAGTCTTTCCCATCTTTTGAACTAACCAAGCCCTAGAATCTCATCCGGGCGAACCAGAGCAAATGAATAGAGCATTTCAATTAGGAAATATTCGCTCCTTCTTTTTAATGCAGCGCAGCTATGTGGTTGAGGTTAATAAGAGAAGTGTATTTTTACCTGTGCACAGTGCACTCACTGAGTCTTGTCAACATATCAAAGCATGCACACAATGCAAAGACAAGCACTTCTAGTTCTTTTTGCAAACAAAACAGAAAATGCCCACATAGATTTGTCATTATCGAACGACCCACATGCCCACTTAGATTTCTGCCACTCCACATGTCTTCCCACAATGCAATATTGCACGGGTAGCAGAGAAGACGGGCGAGGCGTGCCATTTATCTCTGCCAGACGTGGTTAAAAACAAGTTTTTAATGTTTTTTTGTTGGCTGGGCAGGATTTGCGATTGCATAAGCGGCACCCTGATTTTTCAAACCACGCTAATTAAACAGCGGGGAGAAAAGAGCGAGAGGCCTTTTGCTCTCTAACCTCTGTGCTTCCACTGAAACCAACGTTAGCACAGTTCTAGGAATGAGCAGAGAAGGAAACTGAATTTAAAATGAAATGAGCCTATTTTTGTTATTTATTCAATGAGTCTTGCATGTGAATGGACTTTAGCAGCTTACCTTTCAGCACTCAAGCAAACTTCCAAAGAGTTCAAGAGCTGCAGGACAACAACACAACAAGGAAAAGCATGTTAGATTACGGTATGTTCATGTCATCATGAAAGCAATTATGATAAAAAACAAAGGTTAATGTCATTTTGGGAGAAGTTTCAAGAAAGGGAACTGGTGAAGACAGCAGGTCTTGTTGTCGGGGAAATAATTTTAATCAGAGCTACGGCAACGCAATGATGTGCAGCCTTGAGCTGAACTAATTCAGTCCTGCCATTGCTTTTATAGTGTAAAGGGCAAACATTTATTACACACTGATTACATTTGGCAGGCATATGTGTCTGACACTTAAACCCTTGTAATTTTCCACGCCGTTACAAAAACCCCTTCTTCACCGCTGATATTCAATCACGGCGTGAATGCGGTATATTTCCCATGGAGCCACCAAAAAAAAAAAAGAGTCACGAGGACAAGAGGAGAGGAAGGAGAGTGAGGAGGGGCGCTGAGCAGCTTTTTAGTTTAGTACTAATTAAATGTGGGAGGTGCTCAAAAGGTCAGGGATCGACCAAAGAAAGAAAAATAACACTTAAAAAAAAGAAAGAAATTGGGATGTGTCATGGCTGACGGTGTGCACGAGGCGCTCAAGGTCTTGTAGATTATTACCAAGCTCACTTTCAAAAAGAGGGAACTGGGGGAGATGGGAGAGAAAATTAGTGGTGTGACTGATAAACAGCATATCTCCATGCTCTGTTCCCCCTTCCACCCCTCCTCTCTTTTTTTTTTCCAGCTGAGAGATAAAATTCCAGCTTGGCAATGGTTGCCAGCACAATTGATTCTGGCAAAGGGATACGACTGCAGAGCATGAGGGCTAAGTGTTTGAATAGCTGCTGTCAAAATGCTGAAGGGGAATTTATTTCTAGTTTATATGCGAGCTATATCATGGAGTTACTGAGACTAAATGGCTACAGTTTGATGTACAGCACGCTGCCATTTCTCTGGTGTGTAATCATGGCGCTGTGCTCGGGCTTATGGGTGCCGTGCCTGGATTCAGTGAATGGACTGAAAGCAGGCAGTCGTTTTCTGGGACATGACAAATCCTTTACATTTCCAAACACAAAATCATCTGCAAACCATTGTTGTAATTACTATGAACTTAATACTGAGCTACATGTGTAAAAGCTGACATCCCTAAAAAACCCCGCCAACTATTTCATGTTAATCTCTCTTCAACATGGCTCTCAGCATCAGTCATATCTTTCAGTAGGGGGGAAAAAATCTGTTGCAAGCATAATTTGGGGTGAAGCAAACGATGCACGAGCAAATCAAAACAGAGTTAGGACAGGGAAAAATCTGTAGTCCCATTGTGTCTGATCCATCCCTCACCTAAAAATGTTTCCTGACCCGTGGGGGATACAGAAAATGATTAATAGGTACACTCCAGCAATCAGCAGGCAATAAGAGAGCCACCTGTCAGAGGTTCTGCTGCCCTTTTTAGATTTATGGCTAATTCGGTCCACGAATGCAGCCACTCAGGTAGCCTCCTATCAGAGCCTTATAGAAGGAAATGTGTGGGTTTGCAGAACATTGTGAGAGTGTGAGGAAATACGTGAAATAAATCAGAACTGGAATGCGTTTAGCATATGGAAAACTGGGAATGATGAAGGATGCAAAGTTCCCTCATTAAAACAGAGGCCAGTTAGTGCAGAGTCTGTTTGAAGAGAGTGTAATCAAGGTTATCTTCTTACAACTACAATTTACAGATGTCCATTGAATGCGTCAATGAGAGGATAGTTGTAAAGATGCACTGACTGAAGTGTGCTCTGCATTTTGGAGAACTGCAAATCCAAAATATATCTTTGATATGTAAGTGAGATCCACTTTGAGTTCTAGAGTATTAAAGTGATTAAATTTTGTCAAAATAAGAACCTTTTGACAGCGCGAAATTGTTTTACAGTGAAGTGTAAAATTCTTGAGCCACACCCATTTTTTATAGTGTGCTAGGAAACCAGAAGTCAGATGCAAGAACTGATTGACAAATATGCAAACATACATATATAATAGAGTATATAAGGCAAAAACACTGTCCCATTTTAACAAGCTTGAAAGTCAATATTTGGAGTTATTTAAGAAGTCTGAACTCACTTAGGTAAGCTTATCTGCTTTAGAGTCACTTTGTTGGTGCAAAAATACAATCATGTCTGTCAAACAGAGTTATCTTTGGCATTGTTCATAAATTTAACTAAAGAAACTGGTTCAAATGATGTATTTCTGGAGTAGGTTGCTTGTGCACACTATTATATATCACTTTAAAATCCTTTTTGAAGGTGTAAGACTGACTTTTGGGGTTAAAGGTACAATAAGGGTTACATTGCAGAAAATACAGAATATTTACTTCAAGTTTTCGTTGTCTGTTGTGATATAAAATATAAGAAGCCCTTATTGAAATTACATTAACTCTGCACTGCACTTGCTTAAGTCCAGCTATACTTCTGCAAAGGTTAAGCAGTATTTAAATACACACTGATAGAGAGAGCTGACAGCCATAAAGAGGTTTTGGGAATTACTAACAAAACTAATAGTCTTTGCAAAGGTAGATATTACTGCTCGTCATTCTACAATAGGCCTTAAGAAGTATATGTGGGAGAACTATTTAGTTAGTATTTAGTATTTAAATAGCTTCCTTCTTGTTGTGCACTCAGTACAATTCTTAAACACTCCACAGAGGTCTCTAAAGCGTCTAAGCTGTCTAATACCGGTTGTATTTATTTAGCTGCTGTATGGCAGCACTTTGACAGATTCTCGATGATGTCTTAAATATCCCCTAATAGTAAAACTAGGGGAGACAGACATGATGACCTTCTTAAAAACACCATCTGTTGCACAGCACAGCCACAGCAAGTCGAGATTAGCCAGTGAGATTGAAAGACTCCCATTACATGACACCTGCTCTCCCACTGCACTGTAAATGGCAAAAGACAGTGCTTTCACTTCACTTCATTTCAGATACCATTGTGTGTTCACAATGATTTCATTCTGAAGCCAGTGGAAACATGTCGAAGCTTTTGTAATTAATGGAATTGTAAGACTTGATGGGCACAAAAGCTAATGCGAGCCTCTCTGAAAAGGAAAATGAGAGCACTGTCCTTTGACATTTTCCATTTGTATCTCTGGCAGGTGATTAAGCTCTGAAAGAAAGTGATATTATCCTGCTGTGTGTAAACAGCCTGGGAATATTACACTTGATGAACAGAGATGATGTGCAGCCTACCTAAATTACCTTAGTGCTCCATTTATTCCAGCAACATCACCTCACACCATTATTTCACGGCCTTTGGTTTATACTGCCATTTTTTTTTGCCCAGGATTTGAGATCTTTTTTCTTTTTTTTGTAAATCTCAGTGTCAGGGTCACTATCCTCTGAGCTCCACACTCCCTCTGCCCTCTTTTCCCTGACCCCCACCTCACTTTCCTTGGAAATTCTCTGTCCATTGCCCTCCTGACAGCCACCCATCAACCCGGGTGCAATTTAAAAAGCCCTTCAACAGCTGCCATTCCAAAGGGCCGGCTATCAGTCCAGCTGCCAAAGCCCAGACAGGGACTCGGCATCAGCGAGCAACTTTGAACGTCAGGTCGGTTTCCCCCCACCCGCCAATTCCAAATGGACTGAAGGTGAAAGACTCTATTTCTCAAAGATTGCTTCAGCGGAAGACAGACGGACTTCCTGACATGGCACAGCAAACATCAGGCATGCATAGCGTTTTTGTGTGGAGACAAATAGGTTGACGTCATTTAGGCTGATGTGTACGATTTTGAAATATCAGCATAAAATAGTCAGTGAGTTACGTTTGGAAACATTATGATACTTTGAGAAAAAAATCCTCTTGGGAGAATTCCATGAAGGGGGATGTTTATGTTTCCATAGATATATCACTTTCCTCAATGTCAGGCTCAAGCAGTTTGTGTGTGTGTTTGTGCCTGCCTGCCTTCCTGCATCCTGCATGCAAACACCGCATACGTAGCTTGTCTAAATGTGCATGTTGCCGGAAACTATCAAGCGAAAACATCTCAGGCAAGAGGCTGGGCAGCCTGCTGTTGTGCACTTCTCTCCACCATATGTCTTTGTCAGAAATATTTGCTGTGCACCGAATGAGGGATGAAATCAATCCAAATGCTATTTTTTCCCCCAGTTGCGCCTTCTTGAAGGTGGCAAAAATTGTACTGATACTTGCCAGATAAGCCAAAATTGTCAAATGTAACAACTGGCCGTCGGTGACACTCACAAACAGACCATCTGGTCTCGGGTGTCCAACAGTCGTTTAGGGGGAAAAAATGGAATGGCTGAATCCTTTTTTTTCTATCTCAATTAGCAACTGGGAGGAACGGATGGGAAAATGACTCTGCTGCTGTTATGGACCACTCAAAGATGAATGCTATGTGCCAGTTGGGAAATATGTTAAGGTGCTCCATAGGAACAAGTGGAGTGAAAAATGTCTCTTAGAATTACTGAACAGATGCACTCGCTGGCCTTCATTTTCCTAACTCGCACCCACTCAGCTGGACTTCTGCTCGGCTCTACGCTGCCTGAAGATAAAATCAACGGCGCAGCAAGATTGTGTCAGACACAAATATGGTCAAAGTGTAAACTTTTAAAATGTATTTTTAAGGTGAGTTTTTTTAAAATGGGTTAATGTGCACAATCCTGAGCCACCAAGAGTGTTTTCTTGGACGCTGGTATATAGTAAATGGACTGGTTCTTATATAGGGCACTTTTCTACTCAAGTACTCAAAGCGTTTCATTCAAAATACCGGATTTCCCATTTACCAAAACATTTTCTTCTATTTCTGACCGCTTTCCGTCTAACATTCACATTCAGATAAATGTTAGAAGCATTGGAGATCAATATCTTTCCCAACGACACTTTTGCATGCAGGTTGGAGCAGTCAGGGATCAAACCATCAACCTTCTGATTAGCAGATGACCTGGTCTACCTACTGAGCAACAACCACCTTTTGATCGGCTGCTTTTCCACAAAGTTTTCGCCCAGTTATTGTAATTGATAAGTGTAAGAGAAATGTCTTAATTATTCATTTATTTATTTGATGCCAAGCCAGTTAACACTGACCTATGAATCATTCAAGCTTAAAGTACTTAACTCAAGGGCTGGACCGGTCTTTTTATATGCATAATGCCCAACTTAGCAAAGAACCAATTTCAGATGGTATCACTGGGAAAACATCTCTTCTTTTTAGGCTGAATCTATGACGAAATGGCAAGACTTTTGCACAGTATCATGTCGCATATCTGCTTTCCATTTCAATAATGGTCTTATACAAATATCTAGCTGGTGCTGATGCTGAATCCATTTTGCATTTTAGCTGAAACACATAAGTCCTGTATGTAGCTGGAGGAGCGAAGTTATTTCCAATCACTGTTTCTGGACCAGCTTCAACCATTGTGTTGGGGACTCTTGCTGTCCGCCAAAGCTTTTAGTTCATTGTGTAGCAGCATCACTTTTGCCCATAGCCACGAGACTGCATGAACAAAAGCGCCAGTTGGCTGGGTCACACTGCGATGCACCTGGGGGATGTATGCATGTTTTGCATGGACTGTGGAGGGTAATCGCTGGGTCCATTAACATGAGAGGGAGCTGCAGCTTCCAAGCTGGAAAAAAAAAAATGCCCCAAGCGAGCTGACATTATGAGGAGGCATCTTCCCCCGATCCCTTTCACTGCAAAGAAAGTTAATGGAGTTGAAGTGGGTCGTCTAGAGTTAAATTGAATCTCCTGCCAATGCAAAGGCTTTGATGTGGCAAAGATTAAGGAGTTGTTGTAATTTTGAGTTCAAACCCGGAGTACCAGCATCCACTGAGAGCAACCTATTTAAACCTTTCTTAGTCTATCAAGGACTGGTAAAATACAGCTACTCTTCAGCATATATTAATGTACAGGATACACGTTGCATATTCATGTTGTACACAGACTGTGGCAAGATTGAGCTATTAATCTATAGATGTTAAACAGGACAAGCACAAACACACTAACTGATGCTACAGTGAAACTGAGTGAAACTTCCACATGAAAAGCAAGATTTTAGTTAAAAGCAACACAAGTGACAGGTTTTTAGTGAAAGTTTGTACATCCAGTACGTAGGTTTGCTTTCCTTTTTGATGAATGGTTTTGAGTGCAAAGAAGGTCGTGTGTCTTTTTTTGTCAGTGTTCTGCTTCTCTGTAGCCAACAAGTGTAGAAAAAAGTCACGGGTTTGTGGTTCTATACATCAGTTAATGGCAGAAGTGTCCTTCCCATGCCCTTCTGTAATAGCCAAGCATCATTAGCGAGGGGGTCAAGAGGGGGGGCAGCCATCCATATGTTTCAATAATTACCCTGCTCTTCTGTCAAAGCGCACACTGTGCTTACGTCAGTGTTAGAGACCAAATCAAATTGGAGAAAAAAATATTTTGTTTTATTTTTTAGCTGTAAGAAGATTTAAGTTGGAGGTGAAAGGTGAAGATGCTACATTTTTGTCACGTGGGACAGGCAGCCGGTCACGGCTCAGCCTCGGTTCCAGCAGCAGCAGTTTCAGCACTGTGAGTGACACATTATTTCTCTGTAACCTCCACCCCTCCCACCCTAACGCTCCCCAAATCATAACCCCACCCCAATCTATTTTCTGCCTGGCTAGTCTTATGAAACTGCATATATTCTGTCAGATTACTCCCATCAAATTCCCATACTGTTTAGTTCTCGGCTGTTTGAGGAGCAGATTTGGATGTTAGGGCCAAAACAACGCAGGATATGTGAGCTGATCAGAGACATGCTACACCCTTGAGATTTCGAAGGGGACCTTTGTTTTTAAAATATTAAATGCATGGTTTTTTGATCCTGTGATGTGGCGAATATATTTGGAATAGTGCTTAAAGCCTCAGTGGCACATTATTATGTCTGAATCATATTAGAATTGTAATGCACACTTTATTTTTACGCAGTATTAGTTTACAGTACGTAGTAACACTATAGTAAGAGTGACAAATATGTACTTGCAAGTTCAACTAAATCTTTATTAAAACTCTCATTCATATTTGCAGTTTCTTTGAAAATGCATTTTATTTTGAAAGGTAAACGATCAACGTCAGTAAAACCAATGAGCAAATTAAAATGACCTTTAGTTTCATAATTTGCTTGACTGGACTAATTACTTGTAATGTCCATTAATATGATCTCATTATGATTTTTTTTTTCTAATAAGCATCCTATATAAGAAAAAGAAGTGCATTGAGTATAACCAAATGCACAAAAGATCACTGCAAAAATTTCATTTGCCGGGAAATTACCTTAATGTCTGTATTCTGAGCCTGAGCTGGTGTTTCGCATGAAAATGGCTGCATGAGAGATAATCGCTAATAAAAATGCACATGAATGGAAGGGTGTACCGGGGCAGAACTAACGGGGTAAAACTAGTTTTATCTGCAAGAAATCACCTTGCGTGAGGCTCCTGCTGCAACTGAGCCAGATGGATGGGAAAAAAATACGAAAAACTTTAAATGAGTTATTTGTTTTAAATATAAATAATATGGTCCCATATGTTGTAAGGAAACACAGGGTATGCCAGGCTATTGCGGGGGTAACACAGAGGCACAGACTGTCACGGCCGGGATGGCTAATGTGTCTGAGGTGTGGACTCAAAAGCAGACACAGGAGAGAGAAAACTAAGGTGTAATAAAAAGCAAGCCATTTATTAGGCTGATAGCAAAAACAAAAACAAGGCGAACTGGGGAAAAACTAAAACATTAAAACTAAGACATGAACATGGCCTGAACACGAACATGAAAACCATGACGTGAGACAATCAGAACATAAGCATACAATTTGTGACGCGAAGAGCCGAGAATCACAGAACAGGTAGCAAAACAAACAAACGACCCAACACTAAACAAAGGGAGACAGAGGACTTAAATACACAGAAGAGTAATGAGGGAAGTGGAAACACCTGGGAAACACAGCTGACACAAATAAACCTGACACCACAGAGGAAGCGAAACTAAACACACTGAAACATGGAAACACAAGACTTTCAAAATAAAACAGGAAACATGGAGAGAGACAAAAGGACGTGGAACACGCAGACATAAAATACACAAAAGATTTGGGGGAATGGAAAGGAACACAAGGACAGGAACATGGGAACAGATAAGGGGGACAAGGCACGGGCATAACTAAAAGTATACCTATAGGACAAGACAGACAGGAAAATGACACATAAACAAGAGAGCATGGAAGATAATATTAACATATTAACTAGACTAAACCCTAACTAAATATTAACACTAGAACCGAACATTATCCACAATGCATAAGAAATCAAAATGACCACTGCAACACCATGCTACCCTAAGAGGAATGCCAATAATATTATAGTAGGATAAGCTACTTTGGATTAACTTGATCCAAATATATTCCTTAACTGTGATGTCACATAACTTGAAAAGCTGCTGTAGCTCTAAACAAAAAAAGAAAAGGGGGGGGGGGCGGGGGGCAGGGGGGCACCAGACCTTTTGGCGCTATTGCATTGTTTTGAAATCTTACACTAAAATAAGCCTTACTGTCCAGTAATGCTGATAACTCTGGACCTTTAAAAAAAACCAGTGGAGCATAAAAGTGAAAATGGCAAATGCATCTGCTCACCAAGTCAGCATTCTTCCCATTGTCTATGGATTAGCTACAGTGCTTGAAGCCACGTGACTCCACTGCCCTTTGCTACTGCAGCGTCATGTGACTGGCTTTAACACAGTGGTGTTAAAACCAACTGCATCAGCTTAATGGCCATTCAATAATGTGAATTTGAATGAGACTTCCTTCTGCAGTGATTAATGCCGATTAATGCATTTGCTAGCGTGGCGCCGATTGACCATTAAGACAATTTATTGATGTGTTTTGATTTAGGCTTCACCGGGTATCAAAAGGGAGCAAGAGATAAGAAGTTTTGATCATGCAGAGAATCGAATTTTTTTTATTGTTAGCGTGCCTCGCTGCTGATTAAGTGAAGGGAATTAAATCAATTACTCTGGAATTCAAAGTGCTGTATCGCTCAGATCTTTTTAATATTGTTATCCCGTTACTCATCTGCCCTGTCAAAAGTTAAAACAGTGTTTAAACAGGGACATTTACTCTAAACTCGAGCCAATTAATTTCTGATTCAAGGAGATTTGCCTTGAAGAGTTTGCGAAATGTAATCCTTAAAAGCATTTTTGCATGTCTTTACCAGAATGCGCTGATTTCTTCCTCTCTTAATCTTGCAGTCAGGAATAAAGTCACTAGTTATCATCATCACCATCGTCATCTTACATTTTGCTGTCACTCCAAAAGGGGGGAAAAAGTGAAAAAAGATAACTTTAAAACAAGATATAGAATGAATGATGCAGGGTACGTGGAATGCATCTGTTTACCCTACACAACTTGCCTCTTGATGCATTCATTCAATCCTCGTCCCAACTACTCTCCCATGAATGAAAATCTCCTAACAGCACGCCACAAAAGAACTTGCTAAGCCATTTGGATCAAGAATCTCCCCAGGCAAATCAGCAATTAGAGCCTAAGCTGCCTTGTAAAATCAATTAGGAGTTGTAGTGTGTGTTACAGGTACAAGAGTGGCTGGCACCTCTCTAAATGGACCAGGAAGAGAGCTTTAAGTCTGCCATGCAAGCAACTGTAATCTGCACCACTTAGTCACCAAATTTCTATGAAATCCTCCTCTCTTTGTGAGTAATGCTTCGTGCTGTTGTTTTGAGTTGCTAGAAACTTTCAAAAGTTTTGACAGCCGAGTTGTATTTCAGAGATAAGGCATACGCCGCTCAGATAAAAGGCTTTCGTTTTGTCTTTAACATTAAGTGAAGTTGTTCACCGCTGTTATTACAACAGGAACACTAGCTTACGTTTGATTTGCGTCGCATCTTGTGGTTTTCTTGTGTGGAAGTTTGCGTCTGTCTGTGATAACGCTGCCACAAATGCTCTCTGCAGAATTCAACTCAAATTTACTAGGTGTGTTGGGGTGCTTTTATATGCATACTGCTGAGTAACTTTGGATATTTCTTCCTAGGTACCCCTACGTGAGAAGTGCTCTTGAAGAAGTGCCTGGTTAAATGAATGTTATATTGACTCACTTCAATATCTTGTGATAAAAAAAACAAAATTTGTGCAATTCTAACAGCCTTGAAAGTCAATATTCGGTATGACCACCTTAATTCGCAAACACAGCCTGAACTCTCTTAGACAAGCATTCTTGTAATTTCTTGAAGTAGTCTTCAGGAATAGTTCTCCAGGCTTCCTGAAGGACATTCAACGCTATTCTTTGGATGTTGGCTGCCTTTTCTTCTCTAAAGATGATCCCACACTGCTTCAATAATGTTGAGGTCTGGGCTATGGGGAGGCTAATCGATGACTGAGAAGTGTTTCATTGAGTATTTCTCTATCCAGGTACGTTTTTATTGCATTAGCAGTGTGTCTGGGATCATTGCCATCCGTGCAAATGAAGCTGCTGCCATTCAGACTCTTTCCGGATGCGATTGCATGTTGAATAAAAACCCGATGGTACTTTTTGCATTCACAACTCCATCCATTCTTCATTTGTACTCAACTTCTCCAGTTTCCTCAATGAAAACAGTGCACACCATGTCAGGATATTCCAAGTTTTCAGCTAATAGATCTTTGCAAACAAACTTGTAGATGCAAAAATATATATAATGTATTCCTGTCAAGCTGTGTTATCTTTGGAGTATATAAATAAATGAGGGGTGGCTCCAGCTTTTTTCACAGTACTGTATTTTTACCAGCTGGATGTTAATAAGCCCTAAAACCCCAAAATAAGCTACCCTGTAGGGGAACTGAAAAGCTTTTTTGATGAACTGCTCTAGGTATGACTAACCCCCTAACATACACACAGATACTTGATGTGATGTTAAAGCATTGATAACTGGTGCCTTAAGCCATACAATATGATTTTGCTTTGTAAGCACTCAGGTCTGAATCCGAATGAGCCACTTATTCCCTAAATGAAAGCTGCTTCTTCAACTTTCACCATGATAATTAATGAGATCGACATTTTCAATTATCTGTTTCCTGCCTTTGCCGTTTGAGGGAACAGCTGTTAGCGTCGACGGGGTAGGAAGACGGGTGATAGAGAACAAAGAGGGCAGCATCTGGCTTTTTGAAAGATGGCGTATAATTCTTCGACGAGATCTTTGTGTGCGCACCACCACCAGAGCAGATTTCCACCACGTGTGTCTAATAAAGTGGGACGGTATATACCAGCGCTGGCTGAATTAGGCAGACGTGTGGTTTGTTTATTGTTGCTTCCTGGAACTAATAGATTGTATGGAGACCACAGAAGCTGATAATGTTTGATGCTCTTTTGATGCCATATTTAGGCATTAGTAAAGCACTGCTTACTTCTTTTTACACTTGTGCTGCACAAGCTGCTTTCCTGACGTCCCTCCCTACAGTATGTAGTAACTGAGCGCAAATGGGTCCATTCACAACAGCCTGTCAGAGTTTTTTTTTAATGCCCAACAAAGATTTTCAGTGACAAAATGGGTCATGTAGAGGCATGGGGCCCATTTTAACTTCCACCAAGGTCAGTAGGTCTCTGTTGGCTTATGGCCTATTCAGCTGGGAGCTGCAATTACGCTATGAAACCATGTATCATACTGAGTTAGTCACCAGCTTCAGTTGCTCACTAGTACCATACATCACCCTTGGTTGCACCATGTAGAGTATTTGGAAGGCCACAGTGAGCCCACGGGGGAATCATTAGTTCATATGTAAATATGAGAAAGTGGTGCAGATTTCACCTTGCCTGCACGGATTGAGAGCGTAGTAGCTTGGGACTGACAAACGAGGGTCACGTAGCCCAGACACTCCAAACGCCTGTGGTTAGTATTGTTGTTATGATCCTGCATGATAATTGGGGGATGAAAAACCGTGGCGATAAGGCAATCAGCGTGAACACGACCAAAAGTAACCGAAATAAATGGCACAAAAGGCACGAAAGGACTGCCACACTGAAAACGTAAATAAAGTCAAGACATTTTTGCATGACTATATTGCTTATCTTGTCTCAATGGAGTTATTCATGTGCTCCCATTAAGGCCTGGCCACATCTTCATGCCGTTTTGCATATGTATAGTTTTTGTGGGAGAAGGCATGCCCCTTCTGCAGAGAAATACTTTCACGCTGAGATCAGTGGAGCGCGTGCAGTTCAGTGAATGTTGTTGTACATTCTCACTTCAGCACATCACAGGAGACGTAACAGCTCATTCTTCCTCACTGGGCCAGACCGAGTCAGAGATGCAAATACGGGCATTCAAGCATGGAACTCCTGACCTCAGTGGGCAAGGCTAAAATTTTAGAACAGCCAGACAGCACTTTTCCTTTCCCCTAAAAGAACTTGAAATATGCATTGGCTGTTTTATTTTTCTCTTTTAATACCATTACAGGAAAAAAAAGGTCTCTCTCGGCTGATTTCCCCCATCCTTGTCCCCACCTTGCTTATAAGATTTAAAAAAAAGAGACATGAGAGAGAGATCAGAATCATTGCGCAGAGTGACAGATTCAGTGTAAATTTCCATGCCAAGATCATATCTGGAACACTGCAGTCATAAGATTTTACAGTCAGCTCAAAACAGAGAAGTCTCTCCATAAAACATGAAAATGAAAACCAGTTCAGAGTCTAACTGTAACATTGGTTTGCACGTGTACAAAGTACAAACCCATTTCATGTTATGGCAGAAAGCAACAACCCCAGGCAGCAAGTCTGAGCTTTTGAGGGAAATGTAAAAAAAAAATATTGAGCCGAAAAATTCAGCATGACAAGAAATACAATGACACCCATCTTTTAGGCTGCATCGCTGTTCTGCCTGTATGTCAGTGTATGCTGCTGTCTACAACAATTACTAGTACACTTGCTGAATTTATATATATACATATGAAATTACCTGAAGATCAACGCTGTGAGAAGAAAATCTTACTTGGCTGCAAAAGCTAAGAGAAGCAAACGCTCCGTCATCGGTCATAAAGCATTTTAAAATAGTCAATAATATTTAGAAACCCTTGTGTCACACACTTGGGAGGAGTTGGGCTGAGGTTGTGCGGTCAGAGCTGCGAGCCACTCAAGTGGCGAAAAATAATTAGCACAATAATGTGGCGAAAAGGAACTGCAACTTGAGGAAATCAAGTGTTAAGGAACATCTGAGACCGCAACAAGCTGCGCCTATGTTCTCAACAATGCTCAATCATCAGTCCCTGCGGGAGAAAAGCTTCTATTTATAGAGCAAATTCACTCATCTAACTTTAATGGATCCTTAAGACGGACTGTAGCGTCTGCTGTCGGTGTGGGCTCGTTTCACCAGCACTGTTGCTTATGTGTGAGGTGCAGTACCAAAGGATATAAACATGTGTACTTGTTTGTCATTTATGTGGGAAAATAAGGAAAACCCAAACATGTGGATGTGGTAACTGTGAACTCACTTGATGTTATCAAGTTAATTAAAACCTGGAAATGTCATAGCCAAGTTGCCCTTAATTGGAAGCTCAAATGTACTCACAACCACATAAGTCTGTTTGTTTTTTTACACAACCTCTCTTAAAAAAAGACTTGACAACATTCAGGCCCCATTTTACATGAAAAAAAACATGTGAACCCGTAAAAAGTTTCCAAAAAATCTGGCTAGGGTGGGCACGGTACTAGAATTTCAAACTCAATGCCATTAGTGGCAATTCTATTTTTATGCTAAAGTAATACAAAAAGAAAAAAAGAAAAAAGAAAGCCCCTTAAAATGTAGCAATGTTCAGTAGGCTACCATGAATGCTCCCAGTTGATGCTAGACTATTCCCAGCTTCAAACTGGGACTTTAAAAGAAACTTTTTAGACAGAAATACGTGTGCTATCCAATTAAATAACCACAGTCTATTAATGTTACAGATTATACAGCTCACACAGTAAGGTTATCGTTTTATTATTAGCGATTATTAGCTGCTACGTTAATGATAGCTTAACAGTTAGCTAATGTAGATATTGGGAAAGGGAGGTTTGTTCTCTTTTTTGCACATGTTTGATTTTCCAAAAATGTTAAGTCCCCCCGGACGCAACTTGCCCAGTTCTCCAGGCTTGGGACCAGAATTAGGAGTACACTAGTTTGTGGTCTCCTGCAATTGGCTAGTTTGCTAATAGTTATACGGCTAACGTTAACATCTGTTTTCAAATGGTCAAAAGGGAGCTTCTTCCTGAAGCTGTGTTTAGTGTAATGGATGTCAACTATGTCAATGGCGGTGCCCCTCCCTGTCTGCAGAGGTACTGTGTGAAGTGCGAGATGTGGAGAAGGCAAAGATAGCACCAAATCTCGCACAACACAATACTGTTGCAAATGAGTATCTAATCTGATTAATTTTCAGCACTGCTTAGTATCTGAGCACTGACTTTTTTTTTGACCACCTACATTTAACAGCTCCTCCATGCTACCTTCTTACTGTACCATCAATTGGTACTAAGATTGAGCTTAACTCTAATTTTAAATAACCTGGAGTCATATGTTCTTGGCTGCATGGAGTGGCAAGACTGCTGTCTTAGTTATCTTGCATTAACATCAAACAGACCGGCCGGGCTGTATTGTACAGATAAAAAGACACTGCCCTCGCTATTTGTGAAGTGATATTCAGTTAACATGACACTGCTGCCAAAACTGTGATATACTTCAATCTACCACCTCGACAAAGTTCATTTGGTGTTATTTGGAGACAGTATGTTGGCCACCACCCCATATAATCAGGAGTCCATAACAGTGAGTTGTAATTATCTGTACCTATATGGTTCTCCCACGCAGTCTATTCTGCTGGTGCTTACTGCGGCAGCTTGCCTGAATTGGGGGTATTTATACATGAAATTAAGGTGTAATTAAAATTGGTCTGGTGCTAAAGGGGCTGAAGGTGATTATGCTCATTTGCATAGTACACAGATTTCTTTTTTTAATGCTGCCTCCACAATTACGGCTAGTTCTAACACATTTAGACATCCATCATTTTTAATATTTCAAACAAAACCCAAACTTGGGGATGATTAGAGAAAGTGTTTATGCGTGATAACATTTTGCATTCTTAATGTATCTCCAGGGTAAGACGAAATGATTGACATGCCACCCGTGTTAGTTAATGAAACAGACTTAATTCTAAATGTGCAGTTCTTATTTTCAAGGCATCTGGCAGATGGTTTTTTCCCCCCCCTCATCCTCCTGAGTCAATTACCTCCATGTTGCTCAGGATACGCTTGGAAAACGTAAGCAAGGAAAGATTCTGGTGAGAATCAGATGAGGAATCACTGAAACTGGACGTCCAAAAATAAACATTAGCATTCAGCTCATTTTTCACAGGCACAACATTATCTAATTTGCTCCATTGGGCTTGTTTTGAAGCAAATGGGGGACTATTATATGGGCTGCAGACCAAGGAGAAACTCATTACTTCTCACATTATCACTGGAAATGCGTGGCGGAAAAACTGAGCTCAGCCTGCTCGCAGGCTAAAGCCTTGGCATCTCGTCCAGGTTGTAAATGGACCCCTCTCGGCTGATACGCCATTGTGTCCAAAGCCATTCCTGATATTTGGTGAAGGGATGTCATGACTGCTCCAGCTGTCACAGGCACAGCTGTTCACTTTCCCCTTGAGTGAGCAGAGCTGCCTTTGCCTGGCGGCTCGATGCTGCGTGTATGTATGGGCCAGTGTGAGTCCAAGCACAAGCATGCAGGGATACTGACAAGGTGCACTAGCAACACAGCTTATTCCAAGACACGGGAATAAAAACAATTGCACACGAGTAAACAGGGAGCTGCAGGCAAGTAAGCTGCAACTATGAAGACTTATTATTTACGTACTACTGATTTTACTGGACCTGGGGGATGTGAGGCTCGGCATCACTTCATAATGTACTGTAAAGATAATTATATTAATAAACAGCAAACTGGTAGTTAATTAAACTTTAGTTAAACATTAGTTAACAGTTTAGAGGTGCAACAAATACAACTTGTAAATGGTTAACAAACGCTGTGTAATCATCTATAAACATTTATTAGCTAGCTATTAAAAAGAAACAGATGTTTAGAAGTTGTTCTGAAAAGCCTACACAGGCAGCTGTGAACCTCAAAAAATGGTTAAGTTCTGTTCTTTCTTTTCTTTTTTTTAGTATCTTTTTTTTAAATTAGGCAGTGACACCAGAACAATTTGGCCTGGTTTAAGTAAATATGAGTAGTGGTCAGAAGAAACCAAAACAGGTATACGGGGGACAATTCCTCTATGCCTAGTGCGCGGAGAAAAATGATCAATATCATTTTTGTGACATTTTTGTTTGGTGGTGTGCCGTGTGATTTTTTCAGTATGTGCCGTGGCTCCAAAAGGTTGGGAAACACTGGCCTATTGTATACACCAGCGGTCCCCAACCCCCGGGCCTCGGACCGGTACCGAGGTGTATTTCACACCTGAGCCTCAACTCTCGCGGCCCAGTTGGTTTTCAGGGTTTTTATCGGTTTTCAGCGTTATTTTGTTATCGTTTTTATCATTAACTCAGTTTTCCTGGGTCTTTTCACATGTGTTATGAATAAATCTTATTTTTTTCGGTACCGGTACTAGTTTTATTTTGTTGTATTTATCCGCGACACCTTAAAGGCCGGTCCGTGAAAATATTGTCAGGCATAAACCGGTCCGTGGCGCAAAAAAGGTTGGGGACCGCTGGTATACACCATAGGACCAACAGTAAAGATCAACTTGTGGGCAGGGAGGCCGAGGAAAGGCTAACGTCAGTAACGAAAGCTTTAGCACGATTTTAGAGCTAATAACTCCTCCATAGTAAGCTGGTGTCCTCCCAGAGCTCTCACACTTCCTGTTAAGCTTTCATTTGCTTTTATTCTACTCAACTGCAGTAGTTTGGGGACTGACACGCATTAATTTGTTCTGATTGGGTTATCTATTACTAATTACTAAAAATTCATTTTGCCATAGTTAAACTGGTACCGATTGGAACTCCCTTCATCTAAATGTGTCAGGCACATCAAGCAAAAACGCACATCATTACTGATCACTTAATTGTTTAACACTCAGTAAAGTTTCCTTAACTAACAGTTTCCATTTATTGTAAGCAATAGTCGGCCACGTGTTTACTCTTCACGAGACTTTTGATGACTGGGCCTTTGCTTCTTGTGCAAAGAGGCTCATCAGTAGGACCTGAGGAAAAAGCGCTTTGGATGTATGCACTCATATGTGATCGATGCTTCTCCACTTTGGCCGGGGCAAGCATTATTTTATCATAACACTCTCCACAGCGTGACTGTGTACCTCTCGAGGTCTAGGTGACTGAAGTGCAAAAAGGGCCATATTGATTGCATACTGAAAGAGTCAGTTATGATGAATGGACACTTGCTAAATCAAATTCAGAGATTAATCGGCCAGCAGCAGTGTCATTAGGGCTTTGTGATGGGTGAATTAATACGGTGATTAAATGAGAGGTTGCTACTATGTTACCATGTCAGCTCCTGACAAGCTGACCCAGTATCAGCTGGCAACGCAGTAAAAGATACTTCATCATATTGCACCTTTAGAGTGTGTCTGACCTTTGGCATTAACATTTATCATCCGGGGTTTTCCTAACGCTTGTTTGATGGAATAGTCAGTCGTTCACATGAATAGAAACAGCTCATACCCGCTTGGCAGTTCTGGGTTATAGATGTAATGAGAAAAAAAAGAAATCCCAGCGCACTAAGAACACCGCCATAGTGCTAGTTCCAACACAGCAGAATGTGAAAAGACTATGGACGTTTTCTGCATCTATATTGGTGGAGCTAATAAAAGTATTCTTAGCTGGCAGGGAAAAGCAAATGCTGACAAAATCAATGCACCCTACTGCCAAATCCACAAATACTAGCAAGCAGATTTGGCTCATTTTCCAAGCAGGCATATACACGAGAACATGTATACACGCACACACTCTGTCACACACACAGAGACAAATCTGTGAAACACAGTGTCCCTGTGACCCTTATGCTCCATATGGTCAAGAAGAGGGCAGAGAAAATAAGCACACGGCTCTGTGGGTGATTGCAGCTTGGCAGCCAGCTAAGCCCCGAGGTTCGTGGTGTTGAAGCAACATAGCGATGGCTGGTACAACCCTCTTTTCTGTTGCAGTGCTCGTGTCCTGCTTCGTATAGTGTGGTGTAATGTATAAACATGGTGCCTGAAGGGGCAGAAAAACAAGAGCGGTTTTTCTCCCCCCCCCCTCCTTTTCTTTTTTGGCCTGAAAATCAGCACTTAGCTGAACCTGATCTGCACAGCTGTAAACATGGCAAACATAACAGCAGAGCATGCATAAATCATGTACAGTGTATACACAGTGTGTGGCTATAAGCACAGAGCTCCCACAGGGCACCATATTGACTGGAAAATTATCTTGATGAGAAAGAAGATTAGGTGAATGGCTGCTAGTGAAAGAAGCGAAGACGTTTCATCAATGGGATTTGCAAACACGCCGTTATGTCAGCACATGCACACTTTGGATTCACCTTAATATAAGTACATATTTTAAAAAATACCTCAAAGGTACTGTAACATAACTGCTACAGATGCCGTACTCTAACGGGCAGGATAAATCAGATCTTTAATGCAAACAGCTTCTAATGTAACTACTGTCTATGAACATGGACCCAGTGTTAAAAGAGCATTTGAACTTTTTAAAAAGCTATCGTGCTATGTTCTCATTATTTGAAACTTTGGCCATGTTTAAACATGTTAATTATTGACAGAAAATAGGGAAAAGCAAAAAAGGTCCATTGATTGATTAAAGAAAAGGCTGGAAGTAATGATTTATTGATTTTTCTCCAAAAACATATGGAAATAGTGTATAAAAGGCAAAACAGAGTCTGAAAAATGAGCCTGAAAGTCAATATTTGTTATGACTAGTTTTATTCTCAGACATAGCCTGAACTCTCTTAGGTAAACTTTCTTGGGATTTCTTTAGGTAGTCTTCAGAAAAAGTTCTCCAGGCTTCTTGAAGGACATTCAAAGCTCTTCTTTGGATGTTGGCTGCCTTTTGGGGAGGCCAGTCTACGACCATTGTGTGTTTTTCTATCCAGGAATGCTTTTACTGCATTGACGGGGAGTTTGGGATCATTGTCATGCTGAAAAATGAAGCTGCTTTCAAGAGCAGAGCCTCCGCCTTGTTTCACAGATGGCTGTAGACAATGACAACAGTACTTCTCTCTTTATTGCCGGATCATTTGTAGTGTTAAATGGTTAAAAAAAAAAAAAAATTCCTCTGACAGTGGCCAGGTACAAGAATTGGACTGAAAATGAGTCAAAAAAAATAACCAAAGTCCAACAGAAACCTTTAGAAATCCTGGAAAACTATTGCTCAACACCTGGTTAAAAATGACAAGAAGGTCTGACCTCTTGGAAGAAAAATATAAAGAACTAAGGGTTGCCTCAAGACTTTTCCCACAGCAGTGCATCTGACCAAATAAAACAGAAATTCAAAATAAACCAACTCAGTTGCTGTCAAACTGTCAGACAGGCTGTAGTCTAGACTGCATGTCCATGCTTTTTTGTCTTATTTAGAGCAATGATGGTGGGAGCTCTAAGCATTCTCTTTATCTTTTGGGGGAAAAATATGTGCCAGTCCCACTTTGGTCAAAATGCATGCACCCGATAGCAAAAGCTTTTATGTCTTTATGTAATTTGTGCCCCAGAAATTTTACAGCGTCACTGCTGAGTTTTGCCAATGAAGGCCATACAGTGCACTGCTCGCAAACTACTTTAGCAAATGGGGTTTGCCCCGACAAAAAAGATCATCGCTCGCATAACAAAAGTGCTGGGTGACCTCTGGATGTTTTGATGTGTGAAATAATGCTATTGCCGTACAATATTCATAGAGTGTGACTGGCCATTCACATGTGGCCATATCTTCCAAATGGTTCCCTAATTTGAGCAGACAGGTCCACCACTGGGTCACGCACCAGCACAGTCATGCATCTGACCAGGAATAAAGCTGAAATCAATTTCCCCTAGTGTCTCTTTGAGGCCTTTTGAATGGCCTTCAGTGTTTGTGCCCGAGGGAGCACTTACTCCACTTCTGCTGACCTCTTTGTCCCTTCCCCTCTGAGCATATTGCCCGCATTGAAATGATAACTGCCTTTCAATCTCTGGTCAAAACAATTGGATGCACTATTCAAAACCCAGATAGCTCTCAGAGCACTCAACCACAGTTACCAGCCAAATAAATTTTAGGTTAGTTATCAATACGGGCATAGGGGTTGCAGGAAATCAGCGTACTCCTTTTGACCTCTCTGTCGGTTGCTCAACAGTAGAGCAGGGCGATATGGCCAAAAATATTTATCACGATATATATTTGAAAATTTGCGATAACGATATAACTGACGATATAATTGATGCGAGACAAAATACAACTCCACAACATTACTAGCGCAAAAAGACAACCTTCCATTTATTTTCACTTAAACAAGAAGCTGGTTTTTATGTACATTAAAGCTTTATAAAAATGTAACAGTGCAAATGCAAATTCCTTGCTGAAAGTTTAACCAAAAGGCATTTCCAGTAGAAATGGGCTGACATATCCTGAGCATAACCATGTATAATATCCACTGAAGTTAAAAAGAGGTGCTTTGCAACATTAAACTGCAGTGTGCAGTACGTATTTTTCGGACCATAAGGTGCACGGGATTATAAGGCACATTAAGCGAAACAAAGCAGTCAGATAAATCAAACTTTATTAAACTCATTCTTCTTGCTTCCTCCACTTCTGTACCATTGATTCATTAATGTTGAATTCTCTGGCAGCTGCTCTATTCCCATGTTGTTGCAGTATATTAATGACTAACCTCGTATTGTGGATGGATTATCTCAGTTGTTCTCCTGACTGAAGTTTGGTCCATTTACAGCATCCTGCCATGCGATTGCATTTGTCTCTAACCATGAGGAACTTCACGTTAACTTTTATAAGTGGAAAAAAGTTAGCGTTCATCCTCCAGCTTCCCTGTTTATGTTATGCTAACATAGCTGTGTCGCTAGCGATCACGTAGCACATCATTATATACCAGCTAGCCCAACTTCAGTAACCCTACAAACGTCACTGCTGTTTAGTTTCCTGTCTTCATTTATGTTGGAAGTGATAGCAGAGCTGTACGTTTGATTTTTTCAGAAATCTCTCAGTCAGAACATGCTATATCATGCTTAGGTAACTAGCGAAACTAGCGAGCTAACTTCCGCTAGCTTCCTGCTAACTTCTAACTCCGTTAAATGTAATAACTTTTGTTTTCATGGATGCCTGGAAGTTAAACTTTATAGTTACACCTGGTAAAGCAGCAATGCTGATCGTTTTATTAAAGATGAAAGAATTTAGACAGTTTTTAACTCTCAGTGATGCTGCAGTGTTGTTTGACCTGAAGCATACGGAGTTTAGGACCCAGATTACTCCCAGATTTAAGAGCATCTTAGTCCGACAAATACGACAATAACGACGGCCGCTTGCATGTTCTGCAAAAAAATGTGCTTTGTTGTGTATCTGACGGACAAACACCAAACCAGTTCCACATCACTGAAGTTGCACCATTTTTACAAACCAATTCTGGTTCATCTGTTTCACTCAACAATCGGCCATGTGCGTATGAAAACAAAGGCACTGCGCATGCGCGTTTTACTCCCATTCTATCGCGATATTTCATTTTCCTATCGTTGCCTAACATTATACCGGTATTACCGTGAACGGTATAATATGGCCCAGCCCTACTCAACAGTATTCACCTCTAAACGGATGGGGGTCAAATAACAGCATCCGTAGTCCACAGTAAAGCTTCACGCCTGCTGTTTCCAATCAAGATCTTAGAATATGTGTTGAAATCAGACTACGTACGCTTCACGGCCTTTAACTGTGTGCAAGGTCGAGCTTAGTATGTAACATGGAAGGAACAAATGGAAACAAATGCAATCGCTTTTAAACTTTTTATCACATGCGATTGTAATTCAATTACTGTACCACCAAGGAGGAATGGAATCTGTGGCAGAATGGCTCGTTACGACTCGCTGCTTTGGGTAATGGTGTTTTCTTTGCTCTGGAAATGAAATATAATATCATTAAATAGAGAGATGTAGAATGAAGTGTCGACAGATCCATCTTGGGTGCCTGCTCAATTTGTTTGTGGGTGCTGAGTGGCTCCCCAATGACAGATCCAGCTCATCATTGAAGCATCCGGCTCGTGGAAATCTGGGGATTTGACTCATCCGACATTTTCGAGATTTATGGTTGTAAATTTGTAGATGTAGGAAACAAAACAGGCAATTAAGAGAAAATCCCAAAGAATGCTGAACGGTTTAATGAATTTTTTCTTTCTTGGTTTTTTTCTTTTCGAGGGCCATGGATTCACAGATCAGGCGACAAATCTTTGCTAGCAATCCACGTGCATGCAACCTCTTTAAATTCGTACCTGTGAAAGGATGAAATCGTCCTCGAACACGGCTATCAGCTGTGACTGAGACTGTTGACAAGTAGCAGCTCGGATTTTCAGTGTTTGCACTAACCTCAAGATAATATTTGCAATGGTACCACTGCTTTTAGCTTCAGATAACAGTTAAGGGGGCTCAGAAAAGGGGTGGGGGAGGGGGGGTGATGAAGAGGAGAGGCAATAAAGAAAAGCTTTGATGTTGTCATGCATGATTGTGCGGAGGCATCCTCGGGCTTGTGTCGAGTGTGTTGATTTAGTGAGTGCTGCAGAAACGAGAATACAGATGGCTACTGGTGCTATTTGGGGCCGGGCTCTGAGAATTAGAAACCTCTCCTACATCCATTATCTTGGGTGACACTTCAAATACTTCAGACACGAGCATCAGATTTCCTTTCACAAGTGTGGCACTATGCCATTTTAATTAATTTACTTTGGAGGGTGGGGTGACTGTCATTAGGAAAAGGAGCACAGGAGCAGTTCAGGGATTTTTCAGCTCTGAAAAAGCCAACTAATAAGCACTGGGGTATTTTTTTGTCTTTTTGGTTTCATATCCTTCTATAACACTCATTTATATACGTTTCTGATTTGATAGGCCAAAACATGGACGTCTGCTCAGGCTTCAGACGGCCTTAAATGCTTGTTTTTTTTCTCCTTCTTGCTCTGTATGATGTCACAGAGTGCAGATGTGCTCGATATGGACATCCCAGGCTGTGAGTATGCACCATACTTTCTTATAGATTTTTATTTTTAACTCAGTTTAATTCAGGTTCAGTTTCCAGAGTGGGTTTGATCATTTCAGTGTAGCTCTCATTGGTTGAAAATGTTTCTTTTTCATTTTGTTAGTTTTAGTCTTTATTACTGATTATTTTATTTAAGGCAAATGCCAGAGACAAGATTTGGGGAAATCAGTATTGAGATTAGAATATAAACAGAACTTTTTGAAAGCAGTTGACTCACAGGCTTATAGACATCCAAAGCCTCAATCAAAACATCTGTTAAACCCTCATCAGGCAGTTTGTGATAACAGATTTTACCAAGTTAAGTCATACTAAGAATTGTTCCTCTATATTTTTGATTTTAACTTGTTTTTCAAATATCACAAAATTGCAGCCGTAAAAGGCTGATGGCATATTGTTGTAACCCTGGTGGGCAGGTGGGTGGGCAGTGTGGACACCCAAGTTTGTAAATGCGATAACATGAATACGGTGGTCCCTCGCTGTAACACGGTCCACCTTTCGCGGTCTCGCTGTTTCGTGGTTTTTTTTGTTTTGTTTTTACAGCGCATCATGTTCTGCGTTCTGATTGGCTGTAGACCATTGTCAATCAATCTCGTGTCGTGTCTCCTGTTCAGCTTGTCAAATTTCCCTATATCTTCGATCACTAGCAGTGGGACTCTGAAGTGCTGTACTGTATGTTTGTTTGTAAGTTTTCTCCAACAAACAGAAAATGTCGATGAAACATTTTGCACCATCAAAGTCAACTGCAGGTGCCTTTGGTTTCATTCTACAGGGTGGGAAATTTACATGGATACACCGTAATAACATAGGAATGGTTGGTGATATTAAAGTCCTGTTTGTGGCACATTAGTATATGTGAGGGGGCAAACTCCTCAAGATGGGTGGTGACCATGGTGACCATTTAGAAGTCGGCCATCTTGGATACAACTTTTGTTTTTCCAATAGGAAGAGGGCCATGTGACACATCAAACTTATTGGTAATGTCACAAGAAAAACAATGGTGTGCTTGGTTTCAATTCCCATGTTATTATGGTGTATCCATATAAATGGCCCACCCTGTATAATACTGGACTTATTTTTCTACCAAGGTTTAAACTTTGAGAGTGTTTAAACAAGAGAGAAAAGTGTGGAAATGTTCGAGCCTGTCAGAGAAAAGTGTACAAAGTGTGTAGTGAGGGGTTTTACAGCATTAAAACATTGACAATAATTGTTAAAAAATGAAGTTAGCTACTTTGCGTATTTCACCTATCGCAGGTTATTTTTGGAACGTAACTACCGTGATAAACGAGGGACCACTGTATAAGGAAACATAGGATTTTGATATTCATACCAGAGGTACATCTGCTAAAAATGACAGATAGCTATGAATCTCAGTGATACTGAACTTAAGGTCCAGGTCATGAGTCAAGTTTTCTTAAAATCACGTAGGATTTTCATATTTCTGCCATAGATGCATCTATTAGGAAGCTGAGGGGTAGCACTGGTGCCCACCAGTATTTTTAATGTAGTTTCAGTTAGCTATAATAACCTTGTTGCACATGCATCAAAGCTGCTTTTCAGATTTATTTGTAAGAGGCAAACAATGACAGCAAGGCTATCCTGAAAAAAGGATTGTTTTGAACTGGTAATCAAGATAAGCAACTTTTATGACTATTAAAGCGAAATGATGATTTGTAAGCAGGTTGTAGCGAAAGCTTAGATCAGTGTGGCACAGGTTTAATTTAACCACACCAATAAAGAAATAATCTACAAAAAGAGTGATGTCAACAAAGAGCACTGCAAAACAGAGATGCATGCTCTGTTGCAACAGCAGGGCACTCCAAATGCCTCACAGGATTCTGCACCTGAGCTGCAGACTAAAGAGCCAAACAATGGGAGGGTGTTTTGTTCTGAAACGCAGTCTGTGTATTACGCAAGCGGGCACTTAGGCAAAGGTGACAGATGTTTCCCTGTATCAGACCCGGGAAATAAATAAATAACTCCAAAGTGCAACAAATGAGATGCGTCCACTCCATGTGGCGGACATCTGTGCGGCACACTGCCTCTAGTCGTGGCCGGGTCCTTTCGCTTTAGCATCAAACAACGATTTTTATTCCTCAAGATCAAACGTGTCGCTTTTAGAAGCAGGAAAAGTGCTCCGTTTGTGAGGGGAAACACAGTTTTTATGTTGGACTTTGCGTGTCTGTGCATGCATGTTGAATTAAGTAACAGTGGAATGCAACTGCTTTGTGTGATGTTAAGACCTGCGAGAATAAATACACAAAGAGAAAATGGGAATACACCACTGCGACTAAAGAGACAATTCTGCGAAGCTTAAGAAGTTGATTCAATATCCAAAACGCTGAAACACAGAGTTAAGACTCAGTCATTTTCGACCTTCGACTATTTTAACAACCTGCTGTCACTCTGTTGCAACCGAGCAGATGTGAACTCAGCTCAGTTTTAATTTCCAGGGATGGAAAAAAAATCAACTTAGAGGATTTCATTTAAATGTAGGAAGTCCGATGAAAGCAGACCTCTATGTTCTGCCTCATTTCCATCTTTTTTTTCTTAATATGACACACCAGCAGCAGTCTATTGTACATTTTACTTGCAAGTCATGCACATTTGGCTAAACACAGCTCAGAGGCATAATGTAATCAGGGAAGCCATATTCTTGTTGCACAGAATACCCAATATTTTGGAAAATGGGATTCAGTGCATTCTCATCAAACCCCTGGAATGAAATATGAAGAATTTTTATAGCTGTGGTATTTGCTAGAATAATATGCTCGCCAGGTGAATAATCACACTGGCTGCGAATGACAAACCAGTGTGCTGTGCCATAAATACTATGGGAATGGGACAGAGGAATTATTATTATCCCTTTAGGAGAGTGTTCTGCTGTTACTGGTCTAAAATATAAGACTAGTGGTTATACATATAAATTTGAACTAACCCTGTTTGGCACTTTATTGCAATTCTCAAAGGCCCTTTCAATAATTCACAGTTGTGGCGACAAGTAGTCCTAAATACTTAAGCCACTGCTTGATAACTGTGATTCACCACACACGGTGACTGAGGGTATAGCTGATACAGCTGAATCTGCAAAAGCTGTAAAATGAATCTGGATGTGGTTTTTTCTCCACTAAAAAACACACGACACTGCTTCTATGACCTATAACGTGGAGTTCAACCTCTCCCAGTTTAAGTTAAACAAGTTTTGAACACAAATTCAAATTAAAGCTGATTTAAATACCAAGTCTTTAAGGGCGCCAATGAAAGATTTAAAGACCCTTGATCTCTTTTTTCCCCCTCGGTGCCAGCTTTTAGAGTTAATTGCTAATTTGTTATTAATAAACATTAACTGTGAAGATATTTCAGTCTTTACCAAAGTGTTAAAGTGAAAAATTCAAAACATCTTTAGAACAATGAATCGTGGATCATTCATGCTCCTAAAGCTTTGAAAAGAATACGATGTATTAGCTTGTGGTGCTAGACCAAAGTCGTGTCACACTCGGGAAAACTTTGTTGACTGTGTGCAACGAACTTGAGATCTTGTTGTCTTTGAAATGGTTGTTGAAGCCACATACGTGCATCAAAACAGTGATAGAAAAGTAACAAGGCAGCCAGATAGTCATTCAATCTGCTATCAGCCTGCAGTCGAAGCAGTCGTTTGTGATAATACAGCAGATAACTGTCAGAAATTGGCAAAACTTGCAAATCAGTTGCTGTGTGCGTACACAGAAATTCGCATTAGCTACTTACATTTGTAATCTCTGATAGAAATTCCTCCACAATTAGTGATGCAGCTCTTGCAGGACAACAATTTAACTGCAAAATAACACGTGCCTGGCAACCTTGCTTTCATACAGGTGATAGTGTGCAAAAGTCTTGATCCACCTATCACATCCGCTATGGCAGATGTGTGAGACACTGATGACGGACTTGAACTGAGAGCGAACCTTTATTTCAGCAGAGCAGAACACAAACAAAAGCAAAAGGAGACAAAGACTAAACTAGCAAAATTTTAAACTGGGAAAACCTAAAAAAATAAAACTAGAATAAAGAAACTAAAGACCTGAGACGTGGAACACAGAACACTGCCGCCTGAAATGCAGTGGGAGGTACGCAGACGATCCAGCAACAAATTGAGGAAGGCAGAGGGTTTGAATAGACAGAGGGATAATGAGGGAGTAAGACACAGGAGGAGAGCACAGCCGGGAGCAATCACAAACAACGAGACTGGGGGAAGCAAAACGTAGCACACGAGACTATCAAAGTAAAACAGGAAACAAGAGACACTCACAAAAACACAGACTTGACCCTGAGAGATGACTGACTGGGGAGAAAGGGCACATGAAACTTAAGAAGAGCACAGAGACAGAAACCAAGAGACTAAAAATTATAAATAATAATGAAATCAAAGACTATCAATAATTTAAAAAACAAAAAAACTGGGTCAACGAGGACCATGACAGCACCCAAATATACATTGAAATACAGTACATAAGGCTAAAAAGCCTTGAGTTTTGTGCCAGTGCTAGCTTTTACACTTTGGGTAATGAATACTGGAATATTCACCTTATCATAAATCCACTGTATATAAAATAATGCCTTGGTGAATCTAATTTGCTTTAAACCATCAGAATATTTAACTATCATCAAGGTTGTTTTTTTTTATTCTGCTCAAATGAAGATGTTTCTTTGGTAATTTGAAATTCCACTTCCCATCCTACCAGAGGTGATGTCAAAACATTTACACCCTAGCTTGCAAATCCGATAAGAGCAGATTAAAAAGGATAGTGATCTCGAATCTGTTATTCATAGATTCCTTGTGACAGTCCTGCTTGAAGAGCCAATAACCTTCAGAGTCCCCACTTTGTGATGGAAAGAAAACAGTTAGCCTGAATTAGTGAACCACATCCAAAGGTTACACAATGGACTTCCACCACTCTGTTACTTGCCAAAACAGCTGATTGATAGGGAACCTATATCAGTTCAAGTCTTTGAAATGCCACAAAGAGGCAGCTTGAAAGAGGACGGATTATGTTCTCTTGGAAACTTGTGATTCCACACCACTAACCTGAGCGTTAAACTGATGGATGATTTCTGATATGTGTTTGGAAATAAAGAAAGGGCAGCTGTGTCACACTAAAGAGGTCAACGAACTCTAGTGAATCCAAAAGGCGGCGTAATGCTTTTGCAGGGGTCCATTTCCTAAACTAGATAAAGTGCGCCGTTGTCGAGGTAAAAAAACCAAAAGCCTTGTTTCTCATTTTCCAAAGGTTTCATTCAGCTGCGTTGGCCTTATCTTCCATCCACAGCCAACTGTATGGACCAACACAGCCTTGATACGACAAGTGTAAGATAAACTTGACAGATCAACTTTTTCGATAGTCACAGCACCCATAAACAACTGGGGCCTCTAATCTGATAATCCACCAATGAAAGATTAGACGCGGGGAGTATTATTGTGTTGTCACTCTTGCTTACAGGGTCACACGGGCTTTAACTGCCAGGGTTAGACATCCCTCGGCAAATCCTGGGAAGGTGTCACGTCTCAGCAGGTGAGGTGTGGCGATAAGACAGACCGGGGGGGGATATTAAACGGACAAACTGCAATTATCACAGGCATTAATGAGAAGCCAGGAAACTACAGGAGGCTGGCAGGGTGGCTTTGCGATTAGAGACCCGTTCTGTATCTGAGCACTCAGAGATTTGACTTCAGAAACAGTCGTGCATCTATCAACGGCTGTTTGCGCAGTGATATATCCTAAAACCGACCCCCGTAAAATTCTCCTAGATTTCACTGGATTTCGAAGGCTCGTCGCGGGAAGCATCTCAAAATCACTTATGTTACAAACGCCATTAGCGCGACGTCCTCCTCTGTTCTTTTCGGTTTTGCAGTCCTGCTTCTCTGTACATTTCTGAACCTGACATTAACTATCCGAGCAGCCCCTGCATATGCTCGCTGCTATCTCGCAAGACGAGCCGGGGAGTTGGAGTAATTCAAACATTCTTCAAACTGCAATTTATTTTCCCTGAGTTGTAATTATGGTCTATTAAAATGCAAATGATGTCAATGGCAGAACAGCGCTAATCACTCAATGTCTGTTTATGGGCAGTACAGCCACATTAGAGAGAGAGAGACTCACACAATGAGGACTGAGATGAACAGAGATCCTCTATCAGTGAGGGATCCAATAAATTAGAGTCTCAATAGATTGCATTTCCCCCGGGAATATGAAGATACCGTAATATTCCATTTAAAAAAAAAACAGGTTACATACACTGTGCAGCACATTCACAGACATGCATCAAATATTCTGTATCTACAACAGTTTCTTATAATTATACATTAAGAACATTTCCATTGGTGGACTGCATTAAGCTGCACGAACCGTCTTCAAGGCATCTCCATGCACACTATTACAGCCGCGTATTATCTGTTTGCAGTGGGTGCAAGGGTGCACGTGTTAAGCCAAATGTCACACACAGGTGTTAAATATAACAACTTTTCGAGGACAATAAAACCAAAAAACACAAAAATGAAGGCCAACGGTTGCTAAAAATGCACGCGATACTTTTTGTCATTCTGAATAAACCAGAAACAGACGATAATGCTACAAGCTCAGTGTTCTACACTTTATCTCAATAACAGCCTTCTGCAAGTAACGGGCTAATTTGGGGGAATAATCCGCACTTTTTTAATTTGTTTCGTTTTTCCACGAAATTACTTTCTGTTTTTTTTATCTTTCCAAATTATGCCTTGCATTATTCCGAGACAAATGGACAACAGTCGTTGGAACTAATTTTCTATATCATTGACGTCGCGCATTTAAATGTGCCATGTTTTTTTTTTCTCCCCCTGAACGTCATACGATCCAATTTTAATGTTGTTTAGCTAAAAGCTAAAGTCTCTAATCAAGGAACCAAGACAGAAAAAAAGGCTAAATTTAGGATTTAATCAGCTGTTTATCCTGTTTCTATATCATTTTTGTCTGCCTGCTGATGCCCATGTCAGCTGGATTCTGTGAGCTATATATATCTATTTTTTTAAACCATCCCGTATCCATAAATAAAGAAAACCCGAGGCATACTATAACTATGATGATACCTTATCTTTGCTTCATCCACAATTAATCATCAATGCAAAATCCTACAAAAATTAGGGCTTACCCATCAAAACTGTAAATGTTTGAAAGTTAGCACCAAACACTGACTACATAAATGCAGATTAAGATATGATTGATATTTGATTCCCCCCACCCCCACCCTGTTCTAGTCCCAATTTTGGGATGAGACGCCACAGTACGGATGGAGGTCCCGTCCTAAACGTATGAGGTCAACAATGATCCATATTTGAGTTTTATTCATGAATGTGTAGCAGAGGGGCAGAATGTGGTCATGCTCACTACACATGATTTACTGTTGCACCTCATGTGAGTGAAAGGCTCACAAGAGCTGTGCTTATGGAGTGATGACTTTGATGAGCATGAATTACCTCGCCGTTGTAAGCAAGCGGCGCGCTGCGTGCTCCTCTCTCTCTCTGCTGTGTCATTTCAGCACGCCGCTCCTTTGGCGGCTGATGTTTACACATGTGCATGTTCTCCGCTTCCATCACTTTTGCTATGCATTACAGTGAGCCGAGCGGGGGATTAAAGCTTATCTATAATACTGTTAACCATACGCCATGACAACAACCTCATGTCCCCCTCCCCCCACCCTTTACTTATCGGGAGGTTATGCTGCTGACAAGACACGGTGTTATTAATAATCAGAAACTTCTGAAGCGTTCACAGGAATGCAGCGCAACAATGCGGTGTTTCAGTTAAAAAAATGGCAAAAAAAATAAAGAAAGAAATGAATCTATGCTGCAGATGAAGGGGACGCTCCAAAGTAAAATCAGGTTCATGTTTAGATGTCTGTCCAGAAATACAGCCTGATTTGATTTGAAGACGTGTGGCGGGAGCTTGCATGCTAACGTTTCACTGAGGAAAGGCTGCAAAACAGGCACGTTAAGACAACCCTGCATGCATATGACACGAGCAAAATGTCACAATGTGCACTTAACAAATTGAGAACGAGCTAGCCGCAATGGTAGAGTGCTTTTGTAATCACTGATTACAGGATTTGTGAGTACATAAATAGCACTTTGGCCAGATCAATACTGTCATCGCTCCTTCGTCAGATCACATTAAAAGCAGGAGCTGGGTAATAATGGAAGAGTGGTCGGACACACGCAGTTGTATTCTGTTTGATCGTAAGGAGGTGGGTGTCCCCTAGGGCGCAGTCTCTAGCCTGTTGATAAATTCATCTTTCTCGCCGTCCCCATGGGAGCTTGCCAATGAGTGAGGGGCATTGACTTTTCATTAAGGAGATCACTGCATTGGAAATTGAATTTATTTTGGACTTACAAACAGCTCTGTTGTGTTCTTGAGTCGGCCCGAAGGCCAGAGCAGAATTCCAATACAAAGGTGACGCGTTTGGCTGAGTGATAACGCTCTCCGTTCCCTCCAGTTAAATACACACAGGTGTCAAGAAATAACATGCAAAATTGAGGACTCTGCTATTATAAAGGATTGAGGGTGCTACAGTCGTGCTGTGCAGTGGGCTACTCGTTGCTGTTTGCCTAGTTTGAATTGATAATGGCAGCCTTTGGCAACAGCGATGCATAAAAGAAATGCACAGCATATGAATGTTAGTAGAGTGGTTGACACGGCCGTGAAGTACTTGCTTTATACTACCATCAGTATACTGGCGATTTCACTTGGCAGGAGTTATAAGAGAAAATGCATAGGCAGAGACCACCCTCACTAACTTCTCATGCTTACTCATGTTCTGTTTTTATATAAGCAGGCCTGAAAAACAACAGACACCACACAGTTGGTAAAAGAGCTTCAAGGGTTACTCCAAGGAGGCTTTCAAGAGTAAAGAGGAGAAATAGGAAGCACAGTGTGTCCCGTAGTTGTTTTAACCCTTATATACATGGGTTAAACAGCGGTCGCCAACCTTTTTTGCGCCACGGACCGGTTTATGTCTGACAATATTTTCACGGACCGGCCTTTAAGGTGTCGCGGATAAATGCAACAAAATAAAACCAGAACCTGTAACAAAAGAAAGATTTATTCATAACACACGGGGAAAAGACCCAGGGTAAACGAGTTAACGATTAAAAAAAAATAACGTAAAATAACGTAAGAACCCTGAAAACCATAAATTTCACACTGGAGCCTCAACTCTCGCGACCCGGTACCAAACGACTTGGTCTGTGGCCCGGGGGTGGGGACCGCTGGGTTAAAACATGCATGAGTTTTTGAGACTTCTACAGGGAGTGCAGAATTATTAGGCAAGTTGTATTTTTGAGGAATAATTTTATTATTGAACAACAACCATGTTCTCAATGAACCCAAAAAACTCATTAATATCAAAGCTGAATGTTTTTGGAAGTAGTTTTTAGTTTGTTTTTAGTTTGAGCTATTTTAGGGGGATATCTGTGTGTGCAGGTGACTATTACTGTGCATAATTATTAGGCAACTTAACAAAAAACAAATATATACCCATTTCAATTATTTATTTTTACCAGTGAAACCAATATAACATCTCCACATTCACAAATATACATTTCTGACATTCAAAAACAAAACAAAAACAAATCAGCGACCAATATAGCCACCTTTCTTTGCAAGGACACTCAAAAGCCTGCCATCCATGGATTCTGTCAGTGTTTTGATCTGTTCACCATCAACATTGCGTGCAGCAGCAACCACAGCCTCCCAGACACTGTTCAGAGAGGTGTACTGTTTTCCCTCCTTGTAAATCTCACATTTGATGATGGACCACAGGTTCTCAATGGGGTTCAGATCAGGTGAACAAGGAGGCCATGTCATTAGTTTTTCTTCTTTTATACCCTTTCTTGCCAGCCACGCTGTGGAGTACTTGGACGCGTGTGATGGAGCATTGTCCTGCATGAAAATCATGTTTTTCTTGAAGGATGCAGACTTCTTCCTGTACCACTGCTTGAAGAAGGTGTCTTCCAGAAACTGGCAGTAGGACTGGGAGTTGAGCTTGACTCCATCCTCAACCCGAAAAGGCCCCACAAGCTCATCTTTGATGATACCAGCCCAAACCAGTACTCCACCTCCACCTTGCTGGCGTCTGAGTCGGACTGGAGCTCTCTGCCCTTTACCAATCCAGCCACGGGCCCATCCATCTGGCCCATCAAGACTCACTCTCATTTCATCAGTCCATAAAACCTTAGAAAAATCAGTCTTGAGATATTTCTTGGCCCAGTCTTGACGTTTCAGCTTGTGTGTCTTGTTCAGTGGTGGTCGTCTTTCAGCCTTTCTTACCTTGGCCATGTCTCTGAGTATTGCACACCTTGTGCTTTTGGGCACTCCAGTGATGTTGCAGCTCTGAAATATGGCCAAACTGGTGGCAAGTGGCATCTTGGCAGCTGCACGCTTGACTTTTCTCAGTTCATGGGCAGTTATTTTGCACCTTGGTTTTTCCACACGCTTCTTGCGACCCTGTTGACTATTTTGAATGAAACGCTTGATTGTTCGATGATCACGCTTCAGAAGCTTTGCAATTTTGAGACTGCTGCATCCCTCTGCAAGATATCTCACTATTTTTGACTTTTCTGAGCCTGTCAAGTCCTTCTTTTGACCCATTTTGCCAAAGGAAAGGACGTTGCCTAATAATTATGCACACCTGATATAGGGTGTTGATGTCATTAGACCACACCCCTTCTCATTACAGAGATGCACATCACCTAATATGCTTAATTGGTAGTAGGCTTTCGAGCCTATACAGCTTGGAGTAAGACAACATGCATGAAGAGGATGATGTGGACAAAATACTCATTTGCCTAATAATTCTGCACTCCCTGTATATCATCAGTGTGACTTTTCTTTTCCCATCGAAAAAATGAAATAAATAAATTGCCTGATAAATTTTTAAGAAATAAACTGCAAAAAAAAGAAAAAAGAAAAAAATGCCTGATGCAGTAAATATATGCAAATTAATATATATAGACATAAATATATATACATACAAGGTTAATTTCTCCTGGTATTCTCCACAATGTTTTTCATTTAATTTAAAAAAAAAAAATCTCCCAGATGTGAAGAAATTCATTCATGAAAATCACTGTTGTAACCGCTTTTATTTATTCCGTAGGACATCTATCCATTCAAGCGAATGGGTTTGGTTAACCCGTAAACGAGATTAATTTAATAGCTCCACTGCTTCTTAACAGTGCATTATTGGCCTTATGGTTTCATCGCTGGGTAGTCAGTGTTATTTAATGCTGGGATTTTACGACCTATGGGCGTTCGGGAAAATATCAAGGGTCACTCCGCAGCACTGTACCTCCCACCTATGCAAAGCTTTTCCACTTCATCCATTTCATCAAGGTGAGCTAAAGTGTTTACCCCATTAATTTATTTCAGCTAAAGCCAGAGCACTGACCCATAAAATGAGCTAAGATAATACTGACCTTAACATGGTCTTCTGCACATGGAGGTAATTGCTAAGGCTCCAGATCAATCAATATTGACTTGCCAGTTTTTTTCACCCCCCCACCTCCTTTTTTCCCACCCTCTGTTGCTTGAGCTGAATGTGTAAAATTGGCTTTAGACGGATGGAGAACATATCCCTGATAGTTTAACCTTTATCTAGCTAACATGTTCACTTATCTGTACAATTATAGATTTTGCCAGTCAAGCTGTTTTACACCAAATCTGTTAAGTGTTAAAAGACGGGAGTACAGCTTGGATTATTTTGGATACCCTCCCTGCGTGTTCGTATGTGTTAGCTGAATCTTCTGTATGATCTGTTGCCACATGCAACGCCATCACATTCAAACAACAAATTCCACACGCTACATCTTTGCAGGCGCACATGCATGCCTTTACATCACAATGTACTCGAAGGCATTTAATGCTTTTTTTTCCTTTAATTTTTCAAGGTAGGGGCACAGACTTAGCAGGCATTTCCATCTTGACTTGATAAATCTCACAATCTTCTTTTCCTTGCCACACTGAAGTAATTTATTTTCTATCTCTCCGAGCTATATTTTCCAGTTAATATTTCATTTTTTTTTTCATACAACCTGACAAAGGATGCCACAAGGGATGATAAGAATTCTGAAACCTTTGCACTCTCTCTCTCTCCCTAGATACAGGGTTTACCTTGACAAATGTTTGAAGAAGTAAGGCCTCTAAAATAACTTCGATTCTAGTGTTTTGTTCTTCTTTCGTCACACACGAAAAAAAAAGCTATACGCTTGTCTTCACTTGGGTATGCCGTTCAGGAATGGCGAGGATTGACGACAGATGTTTACGTAAGTGCGTTCGGCTTCACGGGTGATTCCAACCAACCACTGGGTTACAACCTGCACCGAGTATCTGATGATAACATCAAAAACAACACACGCGCTACGAACATCTACCTCCTTCAGGTAAAGATGGTAAATGGTAAATGGCCTGTATTTATATAGCGCTTTACTAGTCCCTAAGGACCCCAAAGCGCTTTACATATCCAGTCATCCACCCATTCACACACACATTCACACACTGGTCACAAAGGCTGGCTGACTAGAGACGCTATTTATGGAGTTCTCAAACAACAAATCCTGATTGTGTCAGTCAGACCTATTTTCATTCCTGCCGGCTAAACATTCATCATTCATTCGCTGCAAATGCGTGCAGTTTTGATTCGGGATTGTGAGGGGCGATTTTAAAGTATTAACGTTCTCATACCAAAAAATAAACGTACTGTCCAGTGATTTCCAAAGCCTGCTTGTGCAGAACCAAACGACTTGTTCCTTGAGTGATGGGTAGCAGTTTCCTTCTGGCTATTCAACTCGCCCTTAATTTGAATTTGATAAGATTTCCTTCAGAGACATTGTTAGGCTAATGTAAATTTGGAGGCACGACTAGAGCCTACAGCTGGCTTAACTTTGATGAGGTGTTAATATCTAATATCAAAAAGCAGATAAAAACCCTTATTAGCCCCAGTGGTCTTGCTAGAGTGGGAACTTATTACACAGAGTAGATGAGATCAAAGCAGATGAAGTAATAAGACTGCCGGGGGCTTTGTTACATGTCCTTAAGCTTTCCGACGGGGTCAACTTAATTTTGTGACTTAAATGCTGAGGGTTTACGAATGCAGACAAGCCGACATTGTTTGAGAAATCTAATTCAGACTCTCGTATTTCATAGACTGCAACATCTGGGGGATTACAGTGTCTCGAGCCAGAGGCAGTTTGATAATCGGTTGTCATTTTAGGAGTTGTATGCCCTTCGCAGCTTCGGCGGTTTCTAAAGGTCTTTGGTTCAATCAAATATTTGTGAGATTAGCTGGGCTGCACTCCTTTCAAGAACTATTTCCATGTGGGATGGGTTTTAATGTTTGCCTTTGGGCTTTTGTAGTAGAACACTCTGAAAATATGCCGGACGAGTGATAATTTTGGACTCTGAAAGTTATTTTGAGAGAAAAATGTGGCCATGTTTTAATAGCCAGCGAGGAATAACATACACTATGAACTCAAACCAGCTTGAAACGTGATCGTAACATAAACAGACGTGGACAGGGACCACTGGGGCTGCGTTTGAAATGCAGCAGATGTGGTAAATTTCTTTTAATATGTATCGTTATTGATTTCTTGTAATCTTACAGCCCCCTAATCACTGGACGATTGTACAGTAGATCCACTATTACACACAGCAGGCTGAAGACATGTAAGTAATAGACTTCCTTGATCTCACAAGAAAGCACCAAGTAAGCACACTGTTTGTATGCCAGCAATCAATGCTGTGGACTTAGAGGAATGAGCTTTTGACTGAGTGACTGAGGGATGGCATCAATACCAAACATTCACCCTAAACAAGTCGGAAAACACCTTCGGTTCCTGCACCGTGTCCCATTGATTTCTATTCAGCTCAACGCAGATTCTGCAGCATTTAGACATTTAATTCCCTCTCAAGCAAAGTCATTACACAGTCGAGCATTTAATTAAGCAATCACAGTGGTGCAATCTGAATGATTCAGTGTCTAAATGAGGGCCAAGTTTCCATTATTGTGCCTTTGCAGTTCCTAACAAAGCCGCTTGTAAAATGTTCAGATTTACGGAAATATTTCATGTCTCCGAACGCATCCCCTCCTTTCACATATCAGTCGCACATCTTCTCAGCATGTCAAAAAGTTCACAAACAAACAAAACTTCTCTCCACTTCTCTCACACTCAAAAATCCACACAGTTACGTTCTTAATTAAGTGTGTTAAAGGGTTTTTTGAGATGGAAGGAGCCAGGTATTCACGGCTGACCTATTTCCACTGCAAAAGAAACATAATTTTAGGGGCATGGGCACAGATGTGTCTGAGGATGTGCTGGGGAGGTGTTCTCTCCTTTCCACGCCTCTGTGAACAGGGCGACAGTTTATTATGTCTGGATATAGCCTGTGCGTGTGCTTGGTTCGCCTTTTCCCAAATGAGCTCAGCTGTAGTGACATTGAAATTCACAAAATGTTCAAAGCTGGTCAGTCAGTGCAGCTTGTGGTGGCTTTCGTAATGAAATTTGGACAATGCCAAAAAGGGGATTTATCTGAACCCCATTGTTTTTATTTATTTGCAAATCGAGTAAATCTAATTTTCTTAAGACTGTCGAGTCATTTTTTTCACAAGTAATTATCCTGGAAATTAGTCCTGTGATGCAAAACGGACAAATTTATGCCATGAAGTTTGGAGGATAAAGAAATGTGTATAAATTATAATACCCTTACAAATATACATCTCCAGTAAATAAGGGAATTACATTAATTGAAAGTTTGTCTTTGTTGCTTTAGTGCCACTTGCCCAACCAGTTAAAAGTTAAGAAAAAACAAGTACCAACAATGGAAAAGTAGGAAAGAAAATGACTATTTCTAACTTGTGATTGGGTGGGCAGACTGCAGCCGGCCTTTCAAACATGCCCACTGCTCAAGAAACACACAGAGCTCTGAAGCCGGCAGATTCCTCAGCTACAAAGAATTCATTGTGATGGCTCAGCATGCACGCAGACATTTCTCACTGCTTGAGAAAAATCACATGCATAATTTCCTCTAAGTCATGTACGGAATGAAACAAATTACTGTTCTAAGATTTTGTGCATGACATTTGACAGCTATTATATACAAATAATAATTAAAAAAAATTAAGATGTTAGAAACTGGAGACCATTCCATCATCTAGCCCTGAAACAGCGACCTACTGCTCCTGTTTCCCATATGTTATTTCAACGAGTCCGTCCTGATCTAAAAAGCGAAAATCAAAGCTTGTTTTTTTTAAAAGAAAAACAACACACTATTTAGTAACACTTATATCTGATATCTGTGCTTCTCTCCACCTCCACTGTTCTGTGTGTAATCACCTGCGGAGGGGGGGTTACATGGAAAATGGGTTAAATGGGGGTTAAAGACAAAAGGAAGAGATTAAGACTAATATATAACTAAAAGAATCAAAGGATTCAAAAATGTGGGCATTAGTTAATTCAGAAATTTGACATAAATTGACAATTATATTAGTTTGCCTCTTTTTTATGTACATTTCCACTGATTATCCTGTTTGTTTGGTTACCGACTGAACTGATTCACTTTTAAATTCATTTTTCTGAATATATGATTTTCTGCATTCTTTTAAACTTTTTTTTTTAACACTCACCTTAAACCTCCCCTTATCACCTTATTACCTCGGCATTTATTTGTATACGTCTTTGTACACTTCTGCATTTTCATTGTCTGAAACAGAAGCCTGTCATTGAAAGTGTTGTATGGAGTTAACTTTCCAATGTCCTCAAACATATTTGCACAGACAGTCTTACACATTAATAATAATAATAATAATAATAATAATGGATTGGATTTATATAGCGCTTTTCAAGGCACCCAAAGCGCTTTACAATACCACTATTCATTCACTCTCACATTCATACACTGGTGGAGGCAGCTACAGTTGTAGCCACAGCTGCCCTGGGGCAGACTGACAGAAGCGAGGCTGCCATATCACGCCATCGGCCCCTCTGGCCAACACCAGTAGGCGCTAGGGGTGGGGGAAAAAATACGATACTGTGTAGTATCGTGATATTTTGTTTGCTAATAATGTATCGATACAGGGACAGCAGAAATCGATATTTTGTTACTAAAAAGGTTTTTGTGCTCAGAGCATGTTGATCCTTTTTCTGAGCAAGAATCCTGACATTCCTTCACTGTCCAAATGTGTTTAACTTTTTTTGGCAGCAATAAACATGACAGTTTACTTATTTTAATTTAAGACATGTTTTATTTTAATTAAGTTTAAAACTTTTTTATTTAATGTAAATTATATTTTGTTTTAATTTACTTTCAAATTCTTCAGTTGCTGAAGGGGCTGCATAGTTTTCATAAATTGCATAGTTCAGAATAGCTATAATTGTACCAGATGGTTGCATTCAGTTAAGTTGGACTAGACTGTAATACAAACCGTTCAGTTTGTCAACAATAAAACTGACTGAAATGAGAGAAAGACTGAGTGTGAGACTTTGATATTAGATAAAATGAATATTGATAAAGTTTACCTTTATGTACAGAATCTGAATATCGCAAAATATTTTATAAAAAATTGCAATAATATCGTATCGTGCGTTAAGTATTGTGATAATATCGTATCGTGGGATGTATGGTGATTCCCACCTCAGTAGGCGTAGGGTAAAGTGTCTTGCCCAAGGACACAACGACCAGGACAGAGAGGCTGGGATCGAACCGGCGACCTTCCGGTTACAGATGCGCTTCCCAACCCCCCTGAGCCACGGTCGCCTATGTCTGATTTATTTATTTGTGATGATTCAACAAAAATGATTTTAAAAAGTCAGCTTTGAACGGTACTCTTTAGAGTAGATTTTATTACTAAAAGGCGAACTGACCTTTGACCTTCTACACAAATCTGATGCTAAACTAAGCTAATCAGTTTTAAGCTAATGTCACTTCAGCTTTACTGTGTGATTCTCATGCAACTCTGGAAAAAATCAATAAACAATTGTATTTAATAAAGGATAGAAAGTGTGCCTTATAAAAAGAGAGATAGACAATTTACACACACACACACACATACATATATATTATATATATTTATAATTGTCTATCTCTCCCTTTAAGTTGAACTTTGACATTCTAAACTCAGACTACAGATGTTAATCAAAGTCAAAACTTAATCCAGGCCTGATAAGATGCTCTATTTAACAGCCTCCTTTTAGCAGGGGGCTCGATCAGGTGAAATGAAGAGGAACTGATTGCTTGTGGTGATTGTGCTGATTACATTTTAAATTTAAAACTTTCCTCCTCGTACATGGTCCTGAACACTTTTCCAGACAATGACATGGCAGACTTAGTAAATGCCAAGGTCCCTGCAATCTCATAGACTGACAGTGAAAAACAACACTTCTATTTCATCTACAGATGTCTTTATATTATTACATTACGAGTGTAAGTATATGTGTTTCTAAAACATTAGTTATGTGCAAATAGCCACTTTTCTACTTGTCCAAATCCTAACCTCTACCATTGGTAAAATGTATAAAATAAGGCCGAATTATTCCCAAAAGATGAAAATGCTGCTATAGTTTCCCAGGGAAAAGCATTTTCCGCAGTATTCTGTTGACGTTTTGCCACAGCAGCAGTAATCATGAGCATGTTTTCAAAGTTTGATAAAACAATCATGTTTTGTAGGAAGGAGAGTTCAGCCGTGCTGACCTTCCTTTCTTCTGACTGCGCCCTGAATTCACAATGATTGAGATCCGTGTTGCAATTCCCCCCCTAGTTAAAACATTATGGATGTTTGTATTACAAGTGTCACATAAATGACATTTGAAAATGTACAGGGCGTGTTGTGGGAAGCAGGTAGAGGTGAGGTTATTCTTTGCCAAGTGCTGAAGTACATAAATGAGTTAATAAAATTACAATTTCAAAATGAGAACAATTAAAATATTGTAACGGATTACAAGCTAAATCTAACAGTGCTCGGTGTAGGCACAGCAGGCAGTTGTAAGCATGATCACAAGCTTTACCATCAAACCTCTTACTGTGACAGAAATGGGCAGAGCGACAAATCATTTTACACAATCTTATAATGTTTTTGGAACTTTTGCATCCTGGTAGGTTTAATGTCATGGCAACAGTATCAGTTCCATTCCATGAGAATCAACCAATCATTTTGCATCTTTTGCAAGTCATACTCCAAAAATCTATGTGCTGGCTTGACATCACACATTACAGAGCTGATGGCAAACTTACATGTGACATTTCTGCATGTGCTACAGCTGTGAAAAGTTAACTGTGAGCAGGAACGTATTCATTTCCAAACACTTGGAGCTAAAGCACGGGGAAACACTGAAATGACTGTACGTATTAGTTTATGTCTCATAAAACAAAGCAGCTCAGGACTTTATGCGTCATGCATAAAAAGCCTTAGCCACATTGTTGGAGGGGGAAAAAAATACAATTCAATAAAGTCAAAATCTTGATGTCAAATAAATGAATAACTGGGATAAACTATTGCTTCATATTATGCATCACATTAGCATTCAATTTTGTCTACCTGAGCCTGCTCGTGTAGTTAGAGCATGTACATGCCAAGATTAAACACAGGGGTTACAAAATACTGGATTTTAAATTGGTTATCTAAAGTCTCTTATAAGTACAAAACATCAAGAGTGCTTGCAGACACTTTTGCTTGGGAAAATGACAAGCTGAAGGTTACAGCAACTGCTAATCTACAACATTAGCTCCATGAGCAACTTGACAAGAGGCCAAGATCGGCATTTTTTCCCCGTCTGCTGTCTGTTAAGTGTTCTTTTCAAGTCAGTGAAGAACCTCTGTGTATTTTACAGAGTGTATCGCTAAGTATAAATATATTACATAGAAAAATTCTTAAATGAATACACATAATATAGTCTATCGCATCTATGACAGGAAATCAGTCGTATCAGTGAAAAATATATTTCATATTTATTCAAAATCTTAACTTACCTGTCCCCATCGCCATTAACATACATACACAAACACATGCATGAGTGACGATAATCAGTCCAAAACCTGATAACGTTAAAGATAAACCCCAAAGGGAAGAGTAAAATCCTTAGAGGGGCCTACCTTGAGGTCGAAGGTGTGAAAGTCATGGAGCATTCTCTCTCCCGAGACCTGTGACAGAGCAGGGGGGGGGGGGGAAGAGAGAGACGTCAGTCATGATTACGCCTCAGTGCAATTACAGGGCAACTCCCCTGACAGTGATTGATCAATGAGGAACTCCTTTAATGAAGACAAGGACTCAGGGGCTTCCAGGAGCAAATTGGCAAAAGTAAGAAGTGGGAATAGTGTCCCAGATTGCCGAGCCTCTAAGAGGATCATCCCGTCTGCAGCAGCAGTTCTTTGGTAGTGGCAGAAGTACAGTATTCACAGGTACATGCCTGACTTTAGCCAGCTGAAAGTAAATTAACTGCATTGATATTTAAAGTTAGATTATGATTGATTCTTGTCAACAATTTCTGTTGTGTAAGAATTTGTGCTGACACTAAGATAGCACAATTTTTGCAGTGTAGTGTTTAAACTATGGAGTACTATGTGGATATTTTGTGATACAGTACAACGTCTAGGATTGAAGGATGATAGTAATACGAGCTTGGAAATGTAACGATGTACTATAAAGAAGTCTGCTGTTAACATGCAAAGATGCATCTTTGAGAAATCATCTCTGTGTTGTCTTTGAATGAAAATGCACATAAAGCTTTTGGGTATATATGTTTAAATGGGCACTTAAATGAAATGAAAATGTTTACCCTTACTGCTAACTCTGAGAGGTGTCCAGAGTTTGCTGATTCTATTCTAAGTTCCTTTACGAACTGCTAAGTTTCAGACAAAGTTGACACAGGGCTATGCCCACTATTATGATGTTGGCTCGCTTTAACTTTAAACAAAGAATGTGCGAAAAGAACTGAACCGTAGTCTAAAATAGCGCAGACAAAACCCTTTCCAAGTGTTGCTATATAAATGTGCGTGTAGTCATATTTAAAGCAGACTTTAATTAGTATAACATGGTTTTAATCTTCAGCCCTGACAAATGGAGTGATCCAATTATTGTGTTATTTGTCATCATCATCATCATGTGTGCCACATTTAACACACACACACATAAGTTATCTGAGAGGATAAAACTGTAATAGCCACGTGTGGTCATGGTAAAGATTCACAGGGAGATGCTGACACGGGCTAGAGCAGGGGAGGGAAATTAATTTTCCCAAGGGGAAACATGGGAAACTGGGAATGTTGTTGGGGGCTGCACTAAAAAGCTTGTAAAGACATGGGAAGAGTATTTGCCCACCTCTGGCCCAGAGGAAACCTGACCCCAGATTTAACAGGGGGGTAGCGTAAGTGCAAAACTAAAAGCTAAGAAAACGTCAGGATGGATACAACCTGACTTTAGAGATTAAGACTCGCAGTAGTATCTAGCCGCACCATATGTTACCTTCTAAATGAAAGTGGGCTTCAAGCCACAGTGCTTCTGGGTGAGTTTTCTTGGGACAGCTGAAACAAAATTGGAGCTTTGTGCTAAGTCACATCAGCCCTGTGGTCATGGTAGAAAAAAACCAACTTTTTTTAAAAAAGAAAAGTACACCATCACACACACCATAGGGTTGTGTTGCTGCATTAGGCACAGTGTGCTTGAATCTGCAAAGGACACAATAAAATCAAGGTATCCAGGCAGTTGCTGGTCATGGTTTTTCCAACAGCATAATGAGATATAAGATAAAATGAATGAAAACAAGAATAAGTAGAAAACACTGGACCATTCTGAGTCTTGATCCTAATTCTATTGAATATCACTGAGTGATAGCTTCAAAAGAAGGTAAACATGACATTAACCATCTTTAGGGTGATCAACGAGGTAATCTTTCATGTATTTTTTGTTTTGGTTTGATTTTGCATTTGGAAGGACTGGCTTGATGATATTTATTGGGCACATATCAGTAGTCCTGATGCACTTTAGTGCTTTTAACTCTGTTACACAAAACAGGCTGGGCTCAAGGGCCACTTAAACATGACTGCCTCAGTTGGACTGTCAAGAACAGCCTCATTGTTAAAACACCAGAGAACAAGGAAATCAGGCCCTTGAGGCAAAAGCTTCGTATGCCACTGTGTTGAAATTCAGTTCTTGATTTAGACCTGCAACACTGTGTGCAGAAAAGTGGACTGCCTTGTAGTCTGACCTACCATAAGGGAGGACATATTTACTTTGTGTTCTATTCATGCCATGTACACAGGTGAGTAGGGCACTTGTCAAAACCAGACAGCCCTTCAAGCAAAACATCTGAATGACCCTTGAGGCACGTGCACAGATAATCAAAAGGACAGAGAAAGATTAATATGGAGACACATATGTTGATACTGCCAAAGAGGAGAAGTTCATAATGGAAGTTTGGACCTGAGTGGTATTCAGACTGGGAATGTGGGACTGGAGACACTAATTAAGAAAATCCACTTGTGTGGTATTAATAGGTGCATCTGCACTTGACACAGTATTTTAGGAAAACTCAAAGTGATCACACCTACACCTATCCTGAACTCTACAATTCAATTTTATTTAATGACACACATTATTTGTGTTATATGCAAAAAAGAGATAAATAATCCTGCCTCAAAGCTGCTTTTCTGGTAGTTCCCGATACAGCCGATGACTCCAAGACCACAGTTTTCTGTGATGATGCATATGCGCACACAAGAGGACTGAAAGAGATCTAGAATGAACACCAGAAGGCTGAAATTGAATAATTTAGATTCAATTGTCTAAGAAGAGCTAAAGTTTAGCTACACAGGATCTATGGCAGAGAGGGAAAAATGTGTGTTTCCTGACTAAGTGCGGTTGGCATGTCGCTGCTGGAGGTTTAGGCTTTTGCTAGGCTAAATCTCTCACAAAAAGTGGATGCCAAGCGGGTAGTAGTTCGCATCGAAAATGCCAACTTGTCTGCAAACATTTGTCAAGTGGTAATAAAACTCGAATCACAGAAAACGTTCACTGGAGGGGGGGGTCACTAATCAGTCTCTAGGTCCGCATTAATCGGACTTAATAAACTTGCCTGCCTCAGCAACTGTCCTCATTGTCCAGGAACCACACGCCAACCGATCGAGAAACACACTTAAATGGGTCCTTGGGCTGGTGTGACTGGGGTCTAATGTGATATCATTTCTTTATTTTTGATGAAGCACAAACATCTGAGTTATTTAAAGCTGGCTGTGCAGCTGTAAGTTCATACTTTAACCAGCTAAGACTATCTAAAGCGGTGGCCCCAACCCCCGGTCCTTGAGTCGTTTGTTACCGGGCTGTGAAATTTATGATTTTCAGGGTTCGTTATTTTATTATCGTTTTTCTCGTTAACTCGGTTTCCCTGGTTGTTTTCCCATGTGTTATGAATAAATCTTCTTTTTTTTGGTTCTGGTACTGGTTTTATTTTGTTGTATTTATCCGCGACACCTTAAAGGCCGGTCCGTGAAAATATTGTCGAACATAAACCGGTACGTGGCACAAAAAAGGTTTGGAACTGCCACCTAACTCTGCTATCATTGAACATTCAGAGTTTAGCATAGCAAAAGTATGAAGCTCAATCACATATGTAATGGATTTTGTCATCTAGTGCTGTTACCCCTCCCCATCCGGCAGCAAAAAACTATGAGTATATATACTATAACTATAAGCTGGGATATCTTTAGTGTAACAGCTGCTCAGCTCGTAGCAGTTCTAAAACAGTCGGCTTTACTTTTGCTTTATACCGTTTGTCTGAACAACAACAGCTGTATTTTCATTTTACCAGTGTGTGTTGCACTTTGGTTCCCATAGAAACTAAGTCCAGTCACCCACCGATAGCGAGGGTACAACTCTGTGAGTGTCTGTAGAGTGGATGCATTATAATAGATCTGACTGTGTCAGCCGTCTCTGGACATAATTGCCAGTAATCAGTACTTAGGCAGCGTGTTATGCAACATCAGGGCTGCCGTATATAGATCAGTTCTATCTCAGGTGACTTTTTTGAAACTGCGAACATTTAGTGCCATAAAAAAGTGTAGGCAGGACTCCATCACACCAGACTACATACTGTGATCATCGACTCTAAACACACGATTTTTCTGGGGGTTTGCTGTGCACTGTATACAAAGTGTACTGTATAATATGGTGTAGCATACTCTAGGTGCTGGAAATACTGTGCCTGAAATCTGAAGACATCTACCTTTACCCAAAAAGGCTGAAAACACAAAGGATTACACCATTTGCTGTAAAAGGTTTGACATTTCTCACACACTTTATTTTGGTAAAGTCACAGAGACTTTGATAGAACAATCAAATTAGTTTGAAACATTCATGAATCTACGAGAAAGGTTGAATGTTTTTTTAAGCTTATTTCTGAATGTGGATTCTTTCAAGTTTAAAGCTATGATGCTATCAGATAATTTAAAACATGACTGAGGCGCAATTAGAATTTGAATAGCATAGATTAAAAGTATTGGGCTTTGACAGCGACGAATTAACTAAATGTGTCATGATCTCCTTCATGAACAAAAATTGCCCTTCCTAATTTACATTTTTGGTCAACAAGATCAAAACAAACTAGCAAGAGTCTGTTTTAAATCCGCTGGTTCTCAATCTATAAAATGTGCTCCACTTAGCGTTTACAGATGATAATTAACTTAATTTATATTCTTATTTATTTTTAGCTTTTGTTTTTGTCATTTAAAATATTGCTGTATAATTTAGACTAACTGGCTATTAGGTGAATGTAACAATTTTATTTTCACAGTTAAATGGGTCCTCAGGAGCTTCAAGAGCTAAAAAGGGCAATCATTTGCCCAGCAGACCTGCTTGCCTCAGCACTTAAAAGGGACACGTTTAAATGTCCAGCTTTCACCTGGGAATGGCCCACAAGGGGTACTCCTGAAGGGGGCTGGTGGGGCTGGGTCGATGCTGAGGTCCCAGAAAATTGCAAAGCCATCCATCACATTAATGAGTCATGTCACTTTATTTATTTAAAAAAGAAGACTTTTTCCATCCCTTGGATGTTCCCCACTATCATGATGCTGCATTTCATCAGTGCAGGTTGGAGTTAATCGAGGCAAAAGCAGGGCAAGACTCAGGCTACAGTAGCGCAGGTAGTCAGCCAAGTGGAGCTGATTACAGCTAAATGTCGCTCACTTGTATTCGAAAAGCAGTAATCCAAGTTTGGCTGAGCTTTTGGGATGCATATGTGGATGTGGGGTAATTTGGACTTGAAATCAGCTCTGGTTATTAGCAGTTGGGCAAGCTTTGGGCCAAAGGCGGCCCATTCATCACACTCGCAGCACTGGTATGCGCAACCAGTTGTGCCAGATTGAGATCAGGCCAGGAAAAAGTTTGGTTTATGTAGTAAATGTCAGTTGAATAATGTCAGAAATTTTAGGTTGTGGGGTTATAGGGGAAAAATACATAATATTTAGACTTTGTTTAAATTCTATATAACAATAGTACCAGAGCAGAAATTACATTCTGAATTAAAACCCTCCCCCAGAAGATTAGTTGGAGGTTAAAGCGGAGTAGAGAGTTGCAGCCGAAAACTGCACTGCTGTCAGGATATGAGCTACCAAAATCGACAAGTATCAGGTTATAGTACATCAGACAGTGGCTTCATGGTGTGGTAGTTAACACAGCTGCTTACAAGGGAAAGCTTCCTAGTTCAATTTCGCCCCTCAGGGGTTACAAGCTAATGTATTCTTAATGTCGATCCAGAGCCCAGATAAATGACGTCAGGAAGGGCATCTGGTGTAACAAACATGAGGATCCATCCATTGTGGCCTCCCCTTGGGAAATAAGGAGGTAGCTCAAAGTATCTGTGAGGTTACATAACATCAGACCGGACAACGCCGGTGAGTTTAGACAGCTTTGAAAGGGGTTGTTATTTAGCAAAAATGAAACAGCTCATGCAAGCACAACTTAACCTACTTCCTTCTTTGGACAGAAAAAAAGAAGAAAATATTGCCTGATATTCAGTGAATTCATAGTCTAATTTACTGGTACAAATTACATGTTCATATTTGTGTAACACGTAGTAGCTCTCAATAATCCAAATAATTGTGCATAGTAGCAGCTGGTGAAAGTAACGCATAGAGTTTGCATCCCACGGGTAGAACAGTGGGTTGTAAAAGTTATGGTATTACCACCTGTGAGCAACGTACGCCTTGGCACACTGCTGCCAGAAAAAGTCATATCCAAAAGTCTTGCAAACAAACTCTCTGTAAAGTTCCAGCTACAATATAATGTTTATAATATCACTGGCTTCCTCCCATGCTCCGTTTGCCTCGTGAAAACTCTAACACAGACAGGGTAGGGAGATTTAAATAGCAGTGTGAGGATATTGGAACTATATGACATTTCTCTTTCCTAGGAAATCCAAATCTGTGATATTACCATTTCAGGGCTGAACGGATTTAAAGCACGATAGACTGATATATCTCGGGACAGGGTGAAATAGATGAATCTCAAGTTATTTACCCTTTTTAATTGGAAATGTCTGTCACAGGGCAGCAAGCTGAATCCTATTCCAAACCATTACCTGTCTGCCTTGATTATTTCAAGGTATTTTAAAGAGAGTGAAGTGCTGAGTGTCAAACGTAGCTATTGAATTTATTCCTGTTGGATTTTCTAGGCTTAAAAACACAAGTGCTGAAGAATAGAAAAGCTCGCAAAAGGTCAAGTTGTTAATCACATCACTACGTTTACTATTCACTGATTCACAGATGACGACTGACAAGATTTTGCTGACAGGAAATCCAAATAGTCTAATTTACTCTAAAGCTTAACTCTTTAGTTTTGACAACCCCTTGGAGTTTTTATTATTAATCCGTCACCAGTTGAGCATCAAACTTTTTTGTCCAACAATCTAGCAAGAAGTGCTATCCCTTAACAGGGGTGCGGGTTTGTTTTTTAATCGACTTAAACGAGCTGTGGTTTCCTTTGAGCAAGCCCGTGGGGCTTTGCTCATAATTGCTCCCCAGGGTCCTGTCAACAGTTTCTACCTGCTCTTGAGCTCTCATTCCAGGGCTGTCATCCTGGCTGTCTGGGCCCGTGAGTGACACTGTGGAATCACAGGATGAGCTCTGTCGAAGAATATCTCTGGCTCCAAAGGAGAACACCACTGGGACACTGCCAGCCCAGCTCATGATGTCACACTGTGACAGCGGCAACTTCTAAGGCTCAAAGCTGTTGGATGTAGACTGCCCAGGGACTGTGAGGGTTATCACAGGGCTGCCTTTGTGTACGTGCACAGAGTACGAGCAGGAAGTTCTCAGTAAAATGAGACTCAAATCCACACAAATGGAAACTGTCAAACATTGTTGTTCTCAAGAACTGTTTTGCTCTAAGTTAAGATGTGTGCTCGGACGACAGTTTGACTGCCTCTGCAAAGGAACGGATGTGCAGCAAGCAGTTCAATGATCTCATCTCTTATTCATAAAATACTACAACTCTTGACAGTACCAACATCTCAGTATATGCTACTAAAAAATATACAAATTACAGCAAGAGCTGCAACAACAGTCACTCTAGTGTGCAGAAAAAAAATACTGTAACTGACAAAAAATCCTGATTTAAGCACTAGTAGTAACATGTTTTCTTTTTCTTGTCTTTTTTTTTTTTTTTTACCTCTCAGGCAGCTGAAAATGTGTTTCGACTCTGACAGAACTAAAAGCAACACTTTTGTTTGAGTCATCTCTCCATGCAAACATGGATTGCGATTGGGCTTTGGCTACATGTCCACAGTCTCCAACAGCAGCATATAAAGGCTCATTTGCACCATCTGCAGTAGAGGTGACAGGGGCAGCTCCACTGCCAAGGGGCTATTAAAAAAACAGCAGAAGTACAGCTGCCACAGTCTACCTGCTCCTCTGTTTTGCCCTCTATGGATTTTTTTTCTTGGTTCAATTGCTCTTTGGGTAGCTTTTGAAGGGCAATGGTGAAGACAGAGACACTGTCACAGCAGGGATCAGCACTTGTTCTGTAATGTAGTGAGATACACATGGCGACAGGAGGTTGTGGAAAAGGTCTGCTTCACACAAGTGTGTCTGCATTTGGCTCTGGTGTTGTATGGTATAGCTGATTGGGCAGTATGAACAGGAAAAATAGCGTTTAGCTAGCATTTTAGCTAGCATTGTGGTTAGCTAGCATTGTGGTTAGCTAGCATTGTGGTTAGAAAAATCTCAGTAACTAAGGGATTGCTTGTCATGAAATTTTGTACAGGCATCCATTGGTCTCAAGAAGATAATTTCTGAGACTTTGGTTGTCTTTAGGATTTGTCAATAAAATGCCTAAATAGCTATCCCATTGAAATTTATAGTAGCTTTTAGCTAGCATTTTAGCTAGCATTGTGGTTAGAAAAACCTCAGTAACTAAGGGATGGCTTGTCATGAAATTTTAGACAGGCATCCATTGGTCTCAGGAGGATGATTTCTGAGACTTTTGTTGTCTTCAGGCTTTGTCAATAAAATGCCTTAATAGCTATCCCATGAATCGCATCGAAATTTACATCCACACTAACACTTTAACAACTTGATGATCCAGTTGGCACTAACTATATTAGTTTAATATTACATTTTTGACCAAATGGCTCCAAAGAAAAAAAAATAGCACTTCAGTCATTACTAATATTAGCATTTTATAACAGTGACGCAAAGCGGTTATTTGCCTAAGTACTGTGTTGCATCACAATGCCGTTAGCATGACTCATATTCTTGTATTAGATTCTGTGTCAATGCTAAATTTCTGCCACATCTTTAGTTTGTTTAAACTCTGAACATCGGCGTCAAAGAAGAGACGAATATGTGCTTCAGCCTGCAGATGAACAGCTAGACAGCTGCAGGCAAATGTTAGTGTGACGTGCTTCTTTGTAAACTGCTGATGAAGTGAGGGGATTCCACTTTGACGGTAATTTAAGCACAGACATTTGAAGACAAGGCTATTCCACAAGGGTTGATTTTGTCCCTTCACATTTCTGTCAGGACCTCCCGCTTCCAGAAACTTCTTAACAAAGTTAGCGATCATCGGTGCAATCTGTCATGCTTTTGACGGTTTGATTGTTTCTGTGTTTTCACATGCAGAGGAGCGGAGAGGAAAAGAGAGCTTCATGTGTTGCTCAAGGTCCTTTTAGATACTCCCCATCCCACATCTCCCTGCACAATTAATTTTATCTTTGGGGTATTATCAAGAGGAAGCCTGGCAAAGCAGCATGACAGAAAAACGGTCCAGAACCCCAAGGCCCAGGGTGGGAATTAATCTGTTTGACAAGATCTCTCACAAACGATTTGCCTGGCTTTCCTTCAGTTGGATGTTGCCACTACCCTGCATATCTGAGGAGGTGAAGAATAAGCCTGTTCTAAACGCAACGCAGACTGAAATGAGTTTAAAACAGGGAAGTGAGCGGTGGCAGGGTGCTGCTGATGTGTTGGCTCGACAGGTGTTACAGCAACCTTTATGGTATGCCTGTTAAGTGAGCATTAGCATTGTTCAGATCAACCATGCGTTCAAAATAACGAATTCCCATCGTGGCGGGCTGACATTGGCATTATTTTCGGAAACAAAAGCTGACTTTAGTCCTAAATCAAAACCCCCCAAAATCGGTTTGGCTTGTTTTACTCATGCTTTCAAAACTATTGACGTCGAGCAGACGTTTGATGCATTATCTGGGACGCAGAAAATTAATCAAAGTAATGATTGAATAATTATCTCAAGTGCAATTAATTAAACATGCCAATGAACTCATCTTGAACAGCTGTCCTTGCTGCACCACTTAATCACTTGTGAGAATTACCAAACACAAATGGAGGACGCAGAGTGCATGCAATAATCTCTGCAAAGTGCATTGTTTACAAACAGTAATTAATATCACACCGTGTATTAGCAGGCTAAGTGACTGCAGTGCACTTCTGTAATTGTACCAGTGAGACTTGGGTTTCTTCCCCACTCTTGCCTCAGACACCTCTTGTTAAGACAGGAGACAGATTACGAGACCGAGCAGAGACTTTCCAACTATTCCCTCTGATTTACAAGGTTTTTGATTCTGTATTTTGCGGGTGACTCGGTGCCATAAAAAGAAAATGCAAATAACACGTCATTCCTCATTGCAAAATCCCTAATTTAACCCAAAATGGCCTGGACACCAGTAAAATGATAAATCACCTCCAGCCCAATTTGTATCCACACAGTGTAAAATTGATTTATTTTATGATCCAGCCTCAGAATGTGAAATACTTCCTGCTATATTTGTTGGCAAGAACTATCTAAAAGTGTAACTGAACTTTTGGCATCTCTAGTCTCTGGCTGTGGCCATGCCAAATATGGGAGTCTGCAGAACTGTATGATGAGGTAATCACATATAAGGCTTTCCTGGACCATGGGGCTTGACAGTCACAGCAGACTTCAGGAAATGGTCTGTGTGGTTCTGGCACATGCCATACGGTCCTGCGAAAAAGAAAGTCTGACTTCTGAAGCTTCGCCCAAACTGGGTCATGCAACAGAACAATGATCCCAAGCACAGCAGCAAATCCACAACAGAATGACTGAAAAAGAAAAGAGTCGAGGCATCGCAATGACCCAGTCAAAGTCCAGACCTCGGTCTGATTGAAATGCTGTCGTGGGACTTTAAGAACTCTGTGCATAAACAAATACTTGCAAATTTCAGTGAACTAAAGCACCACTATAAAGAAAAAGTCCCCAAAAGTCTTTTACAACCAAGTCATGCAGAAATGATTCTTCTCCAAAGATTCTACAAGCTATTGAATCATGAGATCTACTTAATTTTTCACAGCACTGAATTGAGTCCTTTGAGAACAGGAAGAACGGCACCGAGCAGTAAACAGTCTTTAAAATGAAGAAATTATTAGCACACCTGGACAGCCCATCGGGAACAGCAGGTACAATTTGTTGTGTCCTCAGGGTGGGTTTGGACTGTCACAGATACTCAGCATGCCCGGCATTATTATCAAAAGCAGGTGTAATTTAATATTCCCGTTCAAATCCGCACATCCGGCACAACTTTCACTCTTGCTGCTGCAGTGACACTGATGCAAAAGCATGTCCTTAAAAAGTAATCATCACATTTCCTGGCGACAAATACAGCGACCAGCCTTCCCTTGTTAAAGCACAGTCAAAAAATAGTGTAGCACACTGTAACGCCTAACAAAAGTTTTTTATTTATTTTATTTATTTATTGTTTGCAGTGGAGGTGCCTTTTGTATTTTAAATTATATGCTAAAGTTTGATACTTTCATACTTTCTAAAATCTTTTACGCTTGACTATACAGTGCTAATTTAAACATGTTACCATGCTAACTCTGTGCCTCCTTGGTGTAGGAAAGTTTTTGGGCTTCGTGCATTAATCCATGTGTGATTATGTAGCCTTGGCCATTTGTATACATTTTGACCATGAAAATGTTCCTTCCTGATAAAAACACTGACCAGCGGTTTGCTCAAATCACTGGTTTATGTGTTCAATCACAAGTTAAATGGATTAAGGCCGTGCTGTAGACTCGTAGCTCAGTCACGATGAACTCCTGCATCGTAACATAGACATCAATTACAATAATATCAGCAATTACATGCACTTATTATAGCTTACATAAAAAGATGCTTTTATCATTAGAATATAAAACCACAGCTGGGTTCTGAATATAAAAAAGGCTAATTAGCATATTCATTATGGTTTTAATATGTTTCACAGTACTGTACTTTCAGTGAGGACAGTAGCAGAGTAAGATACTACAGTAATTAAAATAAGCTTCATGCAAACTGGGCGACTCACTGTTTCTTCTCTCTTCTGAACTTGACAAAATGCACATGGATAATGACAGCGTGGAAAATTAAATGTCTCAAAAGCAAGGTAAGGGGTTGATTAAATGCAGCAGTGGTGGTCTCTTAGAACCATGTGTGAGACAAAGGTAAACCGTTAATAATTAGAAAATGGCGCGTTTTTAATTGAGCACAGAATGTGCCCGTGAATAATCCGCTGAAGAACAGTGCCGCTACACCTAGCACGGGAATGATTTGCTTTAAATTGTGTTAGCAATTTTTATTATTTGAACTTTTGGATAAGTTGATACAAATTACCAAAAAGAAATGACAAATCTATTATTATTAGTTATTAGTAAATTTGCACGTTCTGTCATAACATCAAAATGTGATTTATTATGCATTATGATATGTGAAAGCTACAGCAAGAAGACTGCACTAAGTATCAGTTTCTTTAAATAGACTGTGACCAGCTATGTCACTTACTGTGTGAAAAAACAATTGTGCCTACGGTAAAACTCTGTGGACTCGATTGGGACAATTTGCAACAAAACAATGAGATGTCCTTCTGTTGTTATAGCGAAGCAGCGTTCGTCTTTCATCTTGTTTCTTCCTCTTTGTTGCTCTTGCTGCTTATTTAGCTTTCTTTTTCCTCTCTGTGTGTATATCCATGTCTTCATATCACGCTGGAGAACACTCTTTAACAGCTTTAAGAATTACCCATTTTGACCGGGTTAAAAACTAAGCTTTAAAGTACAAAGTAATTTTGCTGCTTGTTGGAAGAAAAAAAACCCATCCAGTCACTTTGATCATTTTATTGTTTGTCCAAGCAGAGAGCTTTGTTGGAATCGATTTCCCTCCAGTATAATTGGTGTCATGCATGGTTTGGCTAAATAAGCCGTCACACCAAAAGATACTCGGACAAACTAAAAGGGCAATGTTGACATTTTGCTTAAGAACACACCGAGCTGTTACGCTGACCCCAAAAATAATCGCATCTACTTGAAAATACCTGTTATCTAATCAACGACTAATTCTGTTTGGGATCGTTAAAGTTCATCCGCTGCTCTGTATGTAATGTTGCATTGTTTTCCCTGCTCCAGCTTTTCCAGTCAGGCGTAGTTCATATGTCATTCAGATCAACAACGGGAATAATTTGCCGTTACCAAATTCCCTAATATATCTTGCTTGAGCTTATGTGTTTTTAGCAGACTTGCTTCTGTAATTGAAGTGCATTACCACAAAATAGGTCCACCTCATCATTCAGTCATGCTCAGTCAAAGTCTGTAAAACCCCAATTCGCTGTCAGCTATCCAGCTTAATGTATTTTTGTTAACAGAAAGTACAAGGTTAAAAGGTTAATATCTGCCACTGACTACAATTCTCTGTGCTATTGTAGCGGTGCATCCGGTCTCTCTCTCTCTCTTTCTTCTTTGCTCTTCCCCAATTGTGCTATTGTGTAAGTGCACACTCACATAGATGCTCACACACGCGCGCGCGCACCATACGCACTCACGGCACTCTCTCTCCTCCCCTCGGTGTAAAGGTTGCAGCAGAGCCATCCATCCAAACCCACAGACCATGAAATTAGGTTAAGACGTAAGGCTGTGAATGACACAGGTGTGGATACAAATGAGAACATCCGAATGAAGAAGTACAGATCCAAGACGGCTGATACTGTAGTCGTTTTAGGCATTTAGAATTATATTTCACAGGTTTCTCCTTCATTTTTATTTAGCCCCACTTTTCCTCCTGTGTATTAGTGGTCAGGGCAGGACATTAGCATACATGCTGAGAAGCTGTGCATGAGGATATTAGGAGCGCTGTCATATTCCAAATCTCATTTCCTTTAAAAAACTTTAAAGTCGCTCATGCTTGTCTGCGCTCCTCTGCTCTCTTGTATAAATCAGAACGCTTCTTTTCTTTCTTTTCCCTTTTCTGAATGCAGTCAAATATTAAAAATTTCCCAGCCCCGCTTGTTATAATAGTTTACGTCCATGTACGACCAGGAATTAACAAGTGATAAGCACGCTTGCAATAATTGGTTCCTGCTAATGTACCAAATATAACAATAACCATATTAACTCTGGCTTTGAACTTTTCAGCTAAATTACAGAAAAAGACAATGTTTTTTTTTTTTTTACAGGAAATATTTAAATATTTAAGACAGAGGCAACTACAATTACTTTTGAGAATGTTAGGAAAAAACATTTAACTGCATGTTTAATTTCTAGCATATGCTAGCAATGGCTATCAGTCAGTGCATCGTCTGCTCTTGAAATAGCCTATATGAACACCATGTCAGGAACTCCTTTGCACTGATATGTTAGTGCAGTGTAAACCGCCATTGCATTTTTTATCTACTACATAAGCAAATTCACTGTAATATTTACTGTACCAAGTGCTGTAAAAAGTAAATGTCTTCCTTTTTGTGACCCATTTTATAGAAGGAATCTTATATTTAAAGTATGGCTCAGTAAATAAGTAATTAATAATTTTATTCAATAGACACAAAGTATAGAGCACACGAAAGAGAGGAAGACATGCGGCGAAGGGCCGCGGGCCGGCCGCTGTTAACTGTATGGTAAGTGGGCGCCTGCTCAATGCACTGAGCTAAATCGGCACCACAATAACAAGGTGTAGTTTTAATTTGTAAACATGAAGTATGGCTGAAAAAAAGAAAATCCAAGAAATGATAAGAAACAGAAGCCAGCCAAAAAAACAAAAAAAACTAATACAGTTTTGTAAAACTTTGGAATTATGCTTGAAAATTGCTAACAAAACCAAAATGTGCCACTTTTAATGCATCGGTACCAAAACAATGACTGGAAATTGATGAAAGGATTGAAATGATTTAATTTATTTATTAAAACAACTTTTTTTCCTCTTTTGCATTAGTGTAGCTTTTATACTCTTCAACAATTAAGGAGTGAGTTGTAATGGAAAATCATTTCCTCAAGTGCTTTTTGAAATGGAGGTTGATAGGAAAGTAAAGTAATTGACTGGTCTTCGATGGTCCCAAATTTAGCTATTAAGCATCATGCTAATGGATGTAGTACTGCATTAACACAGAAGCCAAGAACAATTACTTAAATACGATAAAGGCAAATAGATATCAGGAAGGCTTTGGCAGTTTCAAAGAGCGCTGATGGCAAATGTCCAATTTACACTTTGAGAAAAGCCGACCGTAACACAATTTGCTCTACGTATAGTGGAGACACTTTTTCAGAGTGCATACCTTTTATTTTTCTGCTCACGTAGTACAGAAAGGAGTAGAGAAACAATCAGAGCGCTCTTAAACCATCAGATTTAGCATCAAATCACTATAGAAAGTGTCACAGCTTTTGAAGGCAACAGCATCTGGAGCTGGAAATGCAGGAGCACTACAATGACTATTGCTTTTACTATAATAGGTATTGACCTGTGCATCAGCAAGAATCTGCTGATATCTGCAGTCTTTCAAACCCCACTGAATTCAAACATGAAAAGTTTCTACTGCAATCACGGCACGTCTACATTGACACAAAAGATGGCCGGGCACTTAAAAGAGAATAAAATACGTGCATCGGTGAATGCGATTATCAGCTGAATCGGATTTTGATTGATAGTCCCATCGGGGGCATGTGGGGTGCATGAAAGAGAGAGTCAAAAAAGAATTTGCCGACTAATGGTCCGTTCCGTTTTTTGAATTATGTTTAACCTGGGTATTCAAGATACCATGACAGTGATAATTAAAGACTGGAAGTGTGAGTGAAATTGGAATGCCAGTCAAGAAAAACAAAACCTATACATTCCAACAAAGCTGTGATTAATTTCATTGAAGGACTGAGAAATAATTGCCTTCCAGAGACTCGAACACATTTACATAAAGTGCAAATCGAACTCTGCATTGAGTTGTGTAATAGGAGAAAGACACTGTTCCCCAAAATGTTGCTGAAAACATGGTTTCCATCCATAGCAATAGCATTCGTGTAATAGATTCAGAGAGCAGACAGTTTCTAGGGTTTTTCTTTTCACTTTTAGAATCCACAGTGACAGAGAGCATGTACATTACTAAAACAGTAATCGCTATTATTATGCTGGCACCCTTTTTTCTTACAGCTTGATAACATCACATAATCACATTGTAGCATTGTGCATTTACCTACATTTAACTGTAAATATCCTGCATAAATGTTATTATTTAATATACGATTAAGAAAAATATTGCATGGTAATTACATGGTAACAAGTTTGTAATATAAAGTTCTAACATTGTTGCTATTATCATTATTGTTGTTTTTAAAATAACAGCTTCTGATAACATTGTAACAGTGGTGTAACACTGTGGGAACAAAGAGGTAATAACCACACAATAACCGTTACTTACATACATATAAATAGTAAGTTGCATGGTAATTACATGGTAACTAAGCAGTAACTATGGTAACTATAATATATAGTGGTAACTATAATATATAATGCTTATTATTATTATCATTATTATAATTATTATTATGAAAGCGGTTTATCTATCTCTTTTTAATGATGGGTTTGCAACCATCAGCTGACTTGTTCTATATGCATTCTTCCAGTGCCAGTGTGAGCAGCTCCTGGTGTGACTGTTTTTGGCACAGGCAAATGTGGACTTAGGAGGCCGTAAAGAGCTGTTGACTTGTGTAAATCAGTGAGGTTTGAGGGCACTCAAGGGGCTGCCAAATACAGTTTGCGAAATAAGAGCCCATGCTATGAGCAAGGATACAGTATATCTTTGCCTCTGTAATATAGTATATATAGTATGCCTTTTTTGGAAAATGCAAACCCTTACCACAAATCTCAGTGAATGAATGGAAGCAATTTTAAAGAAGGTACTGACAATATATACAATAGCAGCACTTACACAATATATATAATATATAATAAACTAAATAAAAAAACCCTTGCATCCTTCTAGGCTGTGTTATTCCAGCATTGCATAATGATATAAACAAATACACAGTGCTCCTATAGTTCTATTCACAGCCTCGGAATGCACAGTTTATATGGAATGAATAGGAGTTAAGTGGAGAATCGGCTCATTTAAGGTGTCGTCTGCGCTTGCTTTTACACACACACACAGACACACACATTAAGTTATACTGTATAAGCACTTGCGGGATGCCAAAGGGTCAAGTGGTTTTCACTGCGCGCTAAGAAAAAGTCCTGATGCTTGCTAATATTTCCTGATGTGTTCTTTTATTTGAATACCGGGTGCTGCCTCAGCTAGCTCCTATTGTCAAAGCTCTCTATTTGAATGTCAACACTATTATTACAGCAGGTGATGCAACAGCAGGTGTCTCTCTGCCTGTCTGTCTGCTACGCCCTGCCTGTCTCTCTGTGTCTTTGTGTGTCTCTCTCACCCTCTCCTGCTTTACTTCCCTCAGTTTTGTTTAATAGCTATCATTATGTGTCTGCCAAATGGAATCCATTTGAAACCCGCTTTTTCTACCCTTTGCAAGCATCTCTATTTTTCTAGGCTTGACATTCTACCACTCTTTCACACTTAGACTGTAATGGGTGAAACGGAGAACGTTCTCTGTTGCTGTCTCGCCTCTCTTTCCCAATTGTTTACAGCTGAAGCCCTGACAGTGGAGCTTCTGACTAGCTTGGGGAGAATGGACACTTTGACATTTCACACCCTGAAATGTGGCAGCGCACGGTATTACTAGTAAATGCTGTTCATTATGGCCTTGACAGCTGATGACCAAGATTCAACCTTCCCACACCTGCCTCTGCCGAAACCGCACAAAAAAAGGACTTTCTAAATTCGAGATGTTTGGCGCGATCAAAGCTGAGAGGCTGTGTTCTTTTCCTCTGCTCTTCTGTCTCCTTGTCCTTACGTTCAACCATGTAATCAAGTGCACTTTATTGCTGTCATGTCTGCATAGGCCTGACTATATTTTCAACTGAGGCTTCATTGATGTTGAGAGACTCGAGACGGCGAGAGGGGAGGAAAAAGCACCGGGGCTATGGAGATGGGATGATAAATTACCTTATAGAACAAGGAGGAGAGCTAAATAAAAAGTTTATAAGAATTTGAATTGTCGCCGTAGAGTTTTGTAATAAAGGAAAAGTAGCAATGAGGGTTAAATCAATTTGTGTGTCACACTGAGATATATATCCTTCAATATGAGGTTAGCTAAATTTCTCGTCTACATTTCCTGACAAGCAGCGGAGGTGGCAGGATTGGTGGCGCACCTATGAATCGGCAAGCCTCCGTAGGAATTTATTGGGACATATAAGTGTGTGAAATTAAATTGTAAAACTGTACTTCATCTCTACACATCGGCGTATGTTTTCTAACAAATGATTAAAGCTCAATTATGACACCGCTGTAAAAGCTTTATTCTTATGTGATACGCAGAAGGAAATTTAGTTCAAGTGCTCGTGTATTTCCTGGTTCAAACTAGACCCTTAATGAATTGCTTTTTCATTAAGGTATTGCTTTTTTTTTTTTCAATTTGTTCAGTATGTCATTGTAAGTCAGCACAGATTTGGCAAGCACACTTTAATGAATCTGGTGTGGTCTGATTGCTTAGAGACTACCGCGCCTTCATGAAGTACAATAGGGAATAAGGTGATTTCATTTATAATAGCCTAATCTGTACTTAGGCTGAGGTTTATAGTTGTTTGCTGTGCTTACAGAAACTCTATAGACCAGTGGTCCCCAACCCTCGGACCACGGACCGGTACTGGGCCGTGAGTCGTTTGGTACCGGGACGCGAGAGTTGAGGCTCAGACGCGAGAGTTGAAGTTTTCAGGGTTTTTATCGTTAACTCGGTTTCCCTGGGTTTTTTCCCATGTTGTAGTTGTGCGTCTTATTTTGAAAGAAATATTTATGTGTTACCATAGTGACCAGAGAGCATTAAGGGGCAGAGAGGAGGATGTTACTCTCGATGTTGTTGGCACATTTCAGGAGGACGCTGCTAATAAAGTTACACAATCACACAGTGAATTTGCGTTTATTATTATATTTACAAAATACCACCGTTTTTGTCTTGGTCGTATCCTTTTATTTTGTTGTATT
>NW_024582558.1:1185940-1189926 GCF_018398535.1 Haplochromis burtoni | reverse complement strand
TTCAAGTCAGAGAATGTTGCATATAATTAAATTTTTGCTTGATGCATAAAGTTAAAAGATTAAAACTGATAAAACAAGTAAAAAAAAGAGACTTTTCCATTTGATTACATTTTGTATGATGGATCATGTAGAAAAAGTAGAATTGGGCTGACAGATCTATCGCTTTATCACCTCTTCAGGTTGTAAATCGTGTTTTTAAAAAGTAACTAAGTAACTAAGTAATTAATTACTTTTGAAAATAAGTAATCAGTAAAGTAACAGGAGTACTTTTTTGGGGTAGTAATCAGTAATTAGTTACTGATTACTTTTTTCAAGTAACTTGACCAACACTGCTAGCTAATGATGGCTAATGTAGTAAACAAAACTGTAAAGTTAGCTGTCACTTAGGATTAGGATTTAACAAAATTGACCCTTTACTACTAGATACTTATCTATAGCAAACAACTATAACACTAAGTATGAAGCATTATTTTTAATCTGTGAGGGTCACCAAACATTAAAAAAATAGACTTATAGGCCTCAGTTCGCATTAATTTCTCACGGATTTCCTGTTGACCATTGCTCCCACCGACACCCATACGAGAAGCTTCTCCTGAAGGGAAAACTGAAGCAGCTGCACGGACAAAAGAAACTACACCTCTTAGGGGCTGCCTCAGAAATCTCATCTGTAGCTCCCATTAGATCTCCACTAGATCTAATCATCTTTTCTGAAGTGAGTGCTATGCGTTTTTAGTGACAGAAGCAACAGAATACTACAAATACCTTTCACCTGCAGATATCACCCAGGCATAAAAATAAGCTTTGTACTTGTCAATAAATCTGCTGCACTTGGTGTCCTGTAAGCTTCGATTGTTGATGCTCAAAAGGCATATTTCTGAATTGTAGCCTTTATGTTTAAAAACTCAGGTCTCTGCCAGGTCTCTCTTGGAAATTAGATTTTTAATCTCAATGACATTTTTTTTACCTGGAAAAATAAAGAACTAATAATAAACGGCTGTGTTAAGATTTCAAATTTTTAACGTCAAATTGGTGTCTGTAAGGCAACCACAACTCTATGATATTATCTATTTTGCATTTCATGTCATTTTTTGTGATATTTTGTTATTTAGGTCTACTAAAGCTCCCCATGACAGACATTGCAATGAGTGAAAGAGGAAAGGAAATACACAAAATACACTTAGCAGCAAAAGAACCCAGAGATGTCAGGTGCATTGCGAAAATGTCTTTCATTTTCAGTGTGAAAGGACATTATTAAAAGCTTGCTATATAAAGCTGTTAGCACTGGATTCAACATTTTTCGTTTACAGCTCAGGTCCTCATTGCCTACGTTTTTCTGAAGTGACACTATCACACCTATTATATCTTGTACTATTTTGAACCTCGCTGCTGAATGAAATCACCGCCGCTGATAAACAGCCTCCAGGACACTTACACGCTGTTCTTCTTCATATTCTGTGAATAGTCCGATATGGCTTTATCAGTTTCCCCTGGAGAAGTGCTCCGAATCAGCTCGACCAAATCAGCTCCGAAGTAAACAAGCCTTTGTTTGTATGTGTGCAATCAATATATAATCAAATTTACTTATCCATCCACTGAAAGGATTTGAGGTGACTGTGACCTCAGCATTCAAAAACACCCCTTGACCATTTAATGGTGAGCTAAAACGAGAGTGTTAATAGATTTAGCACGCTGCATTTAATTTCATAAGATTGCTTTGAATTCTGCATGTACCTATTAGGTTTTGCACTTTTGTGTTAATGACATATAGTCCTACACCTCTCATCACTGCAAATAAAATCATTTTGTAAATCATGCATTTATAGTTTGCCAAATCTAAATTGCTGAAATACACTGCTTTTACATAATGCTTTAAACCATTAATGATGTTAATGGTATATTTATCCCGTTAGCCCCGTTAAGCTTGCAACCATTATACTACAGATTTTTGTGAAATCCCTTTACACGATTTGTCACAGCTCATGCATTTTCATACCTTTTCAGAAATTACCACCATGACCAAATCATGTTGACAGTTTTGTTTCATTATGATTTCTGAAAACAAAAAAAACGGATCTACTTCCTGCAGCCTGCAAAACATTGTCACTTGTGTCCCTCGGTAAACTCGGATGACACTCTGTTGTCGAATTTGTTGCCTAGAGAGAGTTTCAGGCATAACTTACACACTCACAGGCCTGTCAGAACAGTCTGTTTCTCTATTCTCACCACAGCTGATCGATTAGCATTCCTTGCTGATCAGACAATTATTAATTCAGAGCTTCTCCCTGCAACACAGTAGACAAAAAAAGGGATCCTAGTTATGGTAAAACTATGGTCATAGTTCTGAGTTAGAGTTTGAATAACTTTTCCTATTTTTTTTTTTATGTCTTTTCAATTTTTCATTTCTGCAGAAAAACAACAACAACAACATCATGGCCACATTTTTAAGCAGTGTGAGTGAGAGCTGGCTTTAAAAAAAACAAAATCAAAATAAACCAAAAAAACAACACCTTGAATGTCTTTCTTTTTTTAGCAATAGTAGATGCAGTGGTGGAAGTAATTCACATGACATAAAGGGAAACTGTAACAGCAGTCAATAGCCAAGGTGAGCTGAAGAGAAGCTGCTGCATTCAGATGTGAGAACTTTCTTTGTGTTAGTCTCGTAAGTGTTGTTCTGTGAGTCGATAATGACATTGTAGGTCCCTGTTACGGAGCATGCTGCTGCCGTGTCATCTATTCCCCTGGGAAGCCTTATGCTCCCGTAGGATTTGATCTTCCGCTATATCAAGCAGGATTCTTTACAGCATGAGTTACTGGAGCTGCTGTGGAATGGAAAACTGTGCCATGACCCACTGATTGTATTTGGAGAAGACTTTTGTACTTTACCCTGTCAGCTCCTTCATTGTTGTTTGATTTTGAAAATTGGACTTTTGATTACAACATTGCAACTTTTAACTTCTCTCACTGAGCTGTTCCTTTTTTTCTTGTTTTATTTTTAATAAATGTCATTTTATTAGCAGAATGGTGGTTAGCACTTTTGCCTCACAGCAAGAAGGTCCTGAGTTCAACTCCACCATCTGTGTAGGGTTTGCATGTTCTCCCTAGGTACTCCGACTTCCTCCCACAGTCTAAAGACATGCAGTTAGTGGGGTTATGTTAATTGGTAAATCTAAATTGCCCATAGGTGTAAATGTGAGTGTGGTTGTCTATCTCTCTGTGTTAGCCCTGTGACAGACTGGTGACCTGTACAGGGTGTACCCCGACTCTCGCCCTATGGTAGCTGGAATAGGCTCAAGCCCCTGTTCCTGTGATTTATTTTCTGTCAGCTTACAAATTGATTAGTCATTGTGGGTCTGAATATATGTAGAGTAAGGCTTTCTGTCAGTGTTTTCTCAATGCAAAAAAACATTCTGAAAAAGTGCCATCACACACATGTACGCACACAAACTCGCACAGGCTTTGATCGTCATGCCATCCTGTGTTGTTTACATAGTCGAATGCTTTTACCCTCTAGCTGAGGGTTAGAAAGACTGAGTCTATAACTGATGGAGGCCCATGCCTGCCTGTACTGTTTGACATTTGTGCTGAGCCCAACACTTTACTCCACACAGGCTGTACAGGATGGTTGGGTGGGGTGAGGGGGTGGGGATGGGTCCTGCATTCACCCGTCACATTCTACACTGAGCTGGGAAAGTCAGAGACGAACGCCTGTCAGGGTGGAGATGTTGGACAGAGCTGTTAAGTGTACTCCTCCGAGGAATTTTCGGCTTGTGTGGAAATTGTAAACAAAGTAGGGTGAAAATCCAGGATAATGCACTAACACTGTTTGTATTGCAGCCAAAGTTGCTAATTTTGTCTCCTCTCTCGTTTTCTCTCTTGTCCTTCTGTCACTTCAGTCACAACCAGAGGACCACCACATTTCGACATCCTGTGACTGGACAGATTTCCCCAGAGAACATGGATTTTATCCTGCAGTGAGTAACTAATGC
>NW_024582558.1:1168169-1185920 GCF_018398535.1 Haplochromis burtoni | reverse complement strand
CACACACACACACACACACACACACACACACACACACACGTAAAATAAATAAGTAATAATGGTTTAACTTATACTTCACGCTACATTTACTTGGCCATTTACTTAGGTCCATAAACATTTGGACAGAGACTTTTTTTCTTCTTCTAATTTTGGTTGTGTACATCACCATAATGAATTGTAAATGAAACAACTCGGATGTCGTCGAAGTGCAGACTTTTAGTTTTAATTCAGTGAGCTGAACAAAAAGATTGCCTAAAAATGTGAAGAACTAAAGCATTTTTTTACACAATCCCTTCATTTCAGGCGCTCAAAGGTAATTGGACAAATTAAGTATCTGAAAATAAACTGTTAATTTCTAATACTTGGTTGTAAACCCTTTGCTGGCAATGACAGCCTGAAGTCTTGCCCTCAACAGCTTTCAGTTGCTGTCTGTTTGTGGGCTTTTCTGTCCAAAGTTAAGGCTTCGACAAGTGAAATTCATGCTCAATTGGGTTAAAATCAGGTGACTGACTTGGCCATTCAAGAGTATTCCACTTCTTTGCTTTAGTAAACTACCGGGTTCCTTTGGCTATATGTTTTGGGTCATTGTCCATCTGTATTATGAAACGCCACGCAATCAGTTTGACTGCATTTAGCTGAATTTGAGCAGAAAGTATGTCTCCGTACACCTCAGAATTCATTCAGCTGCTTTCGTCCACTTGTTGTGGAGGGGTTTCTCTTCACCATGGAAATAATTCTGTGATCATCCACCACTGTGGTCTTCGGTGGACGTGGACGAGTTCATCAGTGCTTTCTTTCTTTCTTTCTTTCTCGGGATGTACCAAACTGTAACTTTAGTTTCTTAGTGTTTCTTCCTGACAGTGACTTTGGAAGCATCTTGGAAACCTGAATTGTATAAAAGTTGAGTTGGATATGCTTTCTTCTGAAGTGGGTAGATGACAAGCTCTTAGAAATCTACTGCTATGAACTTCTTTTATACAAAGGAATGAAAGTGTTAGTGGACTTGCCAAGGACAAGCAATTTTACTGAAGTGTTCCCATCTGTACAATAGCAAGAATGAGTAAAATATTTCTCTCTTCCTGTGTGAAATATTCTTTTAGCTCCAACTGTTTTCCTTGCTGAAAGTTAGATGAGCCTTTGAATATTAACTCAACCAGCACAAAAACTGTAGGCAGGGAGAGATGGATAACCCGGGTGAACCCAAAGATTAAAAAAAAATTGACTTGACAAATGCTGATCTGGAATCCATAAGCGAGTTGTAAGAGTTGTATTGATCTTATTGATCTCTTTACTAAAAGTCAATAAGCATATTTCTTAAAATACTAAATATAAATTTGTATACAAACTCAACGGTGTTTCTATTTGAAGTTTCCTGGATTCTACAGTTCAACCCATGTGCGTGATATAAAAGGGAAAATACAGTTTGTATTTTTTATTCAGAATATCTTTCACAGTTCTGATACCACAGGTAGCAATTTTACATGTTTTTGTATTGAAGTATCAAATTTAATACACAGATATCACAGTATACATGATCAATTATCTGCTTTTAGGAAATTAATGTATGTCACTGGTGAACTGTCAGGGGCTGTTGATTACCATCAGTTCTCTAGATATCTAAACAGTGCTATTTGTAACCATGTTTCATAACATCATGAGCATTTCCCACAAATGGCAGAGAAAAAGGTCAGCAAGTACAAGTAATATAGTCCCCAGCATTCCCGCAACCATCAAAACGTAAGAGAAGACACTTATTTTGTAAAATCGATGATAAAACTGATTTAAAATGATATACTGCATAGATAAAGCTAGACTATGATGCACAAAATAGAAATAAGATTTCGTGGAACTTGGAATTTGAAATGCCAAATTCCACCTCATTGCACACAAATATGTGTGCAATGAGGAGGGAGAGCCCAGTTTGATAGTCTTGTTCGCTGGGCTTTTTTTATCCTCTCGAGCATGTTGCACTGCTCTGGCTGCCCTGTTGAACGTTATGCTTTTGGGTCAGTGCTGAGCGAGATGGATCATGTCATGTACAAACCTGAGATGAGCACAGCTACGATAGCAGTACCCTGATTTTAATTTCAGGTTAAATATCCAAATATTAGATTATTACATCCCTGAATGCTTTCAGACTTTAAAAGCTCTGATTTGTGTGGGTCTCCCTGAAATAAAGAAGTCGCAGTGCCTACTCAAAACTGTTAAGGAGACATTTTGCATTGCACTCTAATGGCTTTTGTTTGGGGGAAGGACTCCCTGCCAATGAATGAACCTGACACCAGACTTTCACCACAGAGTCGGGAAACTCTATTGTCTCTGTTACAAGAGACTAGATTTTCTTTTCCACAGCACAATTTGTACTGTATAGCTCAACAGGATAAGTGAACTTAGGACCACATCGTGGATTTATCTGTAAATAATCTGTAAATAAATATCGCTGGAATTTAATTATATTCTGCAGTCTATAGATAGTTTGTATTTATTTTTTAAAGATTTAATTATTTTTGCAGTAAAATAAACATTTTCAGGCCCCAAAACATTAATAACAATATAACGCCACATCATTGATCCATCATACGAATCAAGGTGTTATTTGTGCATTTTAGGTGCTCTATAAGTGAAACGCCATAAACCTCCGTCGAGGGTATGGACACAGACAGTAAAAGTATGTAAGGATGTGTCCCAAAAGTGTGTTTAAGAGCGTGAAAATGGTTTATAGGAGTGTGGGGCGGGTTTTTATAGCTTAAAATATATAAACACAGTTTTTCAAATTTTTGCTATGTAACTTTGCACTGTCCACTTTCTGCTGTAATAAAACAAATTTCCCACGTGTGGGACTAATAAAAGTTATCGTATCTTATCTTAACATAATAAAATAAACATATGGTTTCTACTTAGCGTATTTTCACCTCTGGGAATATGTCTGAAGGTTTTCGGTCATCCAAGTCATCGTAGTCTAAGAGCTTGGAAAGAAAAGCATCTGGACTTCTTTAAGTTGCCTGAAAACGTTTCACCTCTCATCCGAGAAGCTTCTTCAGTTCTAGTTCTGAACTGAAGAAGCTTCTCGGATGAGAGGTGAAAGTCCAGATGCTTTTCTTTCCAAGCTCCTTAGAACACCTCTAAGGAACATATAACCCCCGTGATAATCAAGGAAATACAGTGTATGTGTTTTGTTTTTTTCCTTCCCTCTGTGAAAAATAATTCCATATCTTGATTGTGGCACTTTTCTATAAACCAGTTTGGGTTGGGTGGGATATAAATCAAAATGTAGCCACAATGTCTGACAGTTTCCTGTGTTTTCGGTTATTTATTTTATCATTGTTTTATTGAATGGTGTGGCCGGTTCTGTGTCTTCCTATCTTTCCTCTGTCCACCTGCGCACACCCTCAGGAGATAAAGTTAAAGTTGAACATCAGCTTACAGAGCACATCTGGTGAAATTGAAAAAAAAAACCTTATCAATACTAATAGATTTTATGTCAGTTGAACTTTGATTTTCATAGGACTAGGAGGATAGGTGGGGTCAGAACAAGAGGGAATGACTCATGTCCAAAGGTCTTCATACCAATCTCAGCAGACATTGTCAGACTATTGGCTTTATTACTTGCTCACACCACCCATCCATTTGTTTATTTACTTACTTAACCTTTTAAAACTAACCCCTTTCTGAAAAGTCAGCCCGTTTCTGATGGGTTTTATATGAAGCCCCTAAAGAGGCAGCCACACAGGAAGTGACTAGCACTGAAATGGCAAATAGAGAATGCAGAAAGTTACTGACATTTAACAATTTCAAGTGATGATGGGAGAAAATAATCACTGTGAAGTGTGTGTGTGTGAGTTTAACTTTTCTCAGCTTCTAGGCAAGTAGTTAAAGAAACTACCAATGAGAATGAAGGATATTGTTGATTTACATATGACGGGGTGGTAACCACATTATTAGCAACATTCTAATAATCAGTCCTTTTTAATCCATCGTGTAAGTCAGGGATTTTAAAGTTAGCTTTGTTGTGACCATTGAGTAACTTAAATGAAACAAATTCCAGAAAGTTAAAGGATTGAATACATTTATATAGTTTATCCTACATATATTCATTCCCTCGGCGTACGGAATCTAATTAATATAACAGTGTTAAAAATATTGATGCGTTTTCTGATAGTGAGTGTAATGGAGACCAGGGGTTCCATTACCTTGTTGGCACTGTTAGTGATTAATTGATGGATTGGGAATTTAAAATAGTATAATAAAGAAAAACAAATTAGTTCTTATGACTTCTTTATTAGGTTTATTTGACATATGATTAAAATGACAGCTTGTAAAGGTGAAGAGACAGGGGGACTGGCCATCCTACCTGTGTCAGAGAAGAGCCAAAGTTAGAGCTGCTTGTGAAATGAGAACTTATAAAGGTACTCACCTGTCCTGGTTGCTACTTGCAGGATGTGGAGCAAAAGAGTGAAAGCGGCTCAATCACCTGCTTAAGAGCTCCTGAGCTCCTGGAGCAGACCAATGTGCCAGGTTAAGGAGTATGGTTAAAGAGGGTTTTAATTTAGATAGAAATGGGTGAAGCTTATGTTATTGGTTTTTTTTATAGTACGTGTTGGAAATATGTATATGTTTGTGATGTGCTTTAATGTTATTGTATGTTTGTTTGTGTGGAGGGCTATGTTTTCATGTTGATTAGTTAACCCCCATACTTGGGCTATTCCAGATGCTCACCTGAAAAGGTAGAGTATAAAAGGAAGCCATTGTGTTTAGTTGGAGTGAGTGTTTTTGTGCTGTTAACATGTGCCTTCTTTAATAAAGTGCCAATCCATGGATGTATTTTACTCCAGTCTCGCGTCATATTATTGGACAGAACCTATGACCGCCGGCCAAAACTGACAGCGAGTAACATCTCAGTCAAAACTTTAAAATTCACATACACTGTATCCTCACAGCGGTGTCATTTACTGCGGTGCAGTTTTGCTTCCTGGTATTTAAGCGATATCTGTAATCCTTTAATTACTATCTCTGGGTATGTGGTGAATGCATTTGTGTGGCTCACCTATCTTGCTGTAGTGTTTTGTATATGTAATTTGCTCTCGGGCACTATGGATATTAATGCAGCTTAGACTGAATATGCATGTTTTTGCTGATTAGTATGTGTGGGCATGTACACACATCATGACAACTTATGAGTTATGGGTATTGTTGTTGGTGAACATCAAAGCTGAAATCTGGTTCGTCAACAAAATCTCTGTAATTATGAAGTGCCTTTAAATACCAGATGGCATATCCAAGACAAAATGGCTCTTAAGAATAAAGCTGGAAGAGAATTTGTGATTTTAAGTTAAAAACTCACAGCACAAGAGGGGGGATCATGAACCTCAGGCTTTCTTTGGGTGGGGGGTGTAAGGGACCTGAGATCAGTGCTTTGTATACTTTGGGCTTTTTTATCAAAAGCTGAATTCTTTACACAGTCTGGAACTTCAGCTGACAGACAGTAATATTTCTAACGCGACTAAATTAAACCCCGCTACAAACCTCTTCACAAAACATCCATCATCATTTAGACAAGTGCAGTCAGTGTTTTTCAAATTTCATACACTGGTTAACAGATTACCACCACTATTTGGCATTTTTTTTGCGAATTCTTTTTGCATAGGCGGATTTTTTTTTTTTTTGTAACATTAATATGTCAATAATACTAAAATAGCGTTCATTCTAAAACCAAGATGTTAAGTTGAATTAGTTAAACATCGTCTCATGAAATACTTTACCTTTTTCTGCACACAAAAACCCTATTAAGGTACCTTCGCTACTGTTTGATTGGATTAATAGAAAAATCTACCTCATGTGCTTGGTTATTGGTTGCATTTTCGTTGAATCTTTTATTAGGTTTAATTCTTCCTAAATGCATCAGAGCCAAATCCAGTCACTGATTTGGTGAAGAACAATTAATAGAGATTTTGTGGCAGCTAATCTAATGAGAGAACACATTAAAATGTAATCAAGTTTCAGGGCACAAGCACAATTTCTATCAGCCTGTTTTCTTTCCATTTTTTCCCTTTCTGCCATCATCTCATTGGTTTCAATTTCCTGTTTCCTCTATTTCTGTGTCCCACCCAATCAATGTTTCTGTTATTTCACTTTCCGTTGTTGCCCATACATCCTGTCTTAGCTTTTTGCTGAGAACTCTAGCTTCCCACCCATTGGAGAGTCTGATTTACCTGGCTGCTAGAGAAGCAATATTAGTATGAGCAGTACTTCCTTTTTGCACTGAAAGTGAAGTGAAGATTGCTTTTTGTTTTGCGTGGGCAAGAAGTGCTTTTCTGCCCGCCTGACTTGTCTGGCATGGACCACACTGCAAAGCACACTATAGCTCCATTCACCGGTCCTTCCACTTGCCACTGTGGCTCCCTTCGCCATGTGATTTTCTTTCTCTTTGCACCACTTGCCCCATCTGTCTTGCTCACTTGTCTTTTCCTGTCCCTCCCATGCTACCCAACCCATTCCTATGCATCATCTCTCTCTCCTCTTCTCTTTCCTCCATACGTCCCAAATGACGAAGGACCTGGTTCCATATTTCCTCACCATGTTCTGGTGGATCTGTCTTATTAGCAGCTGTGTAGGCGTGAAGCAGGTCTGTACAAACCACTATGATAATGTGTCAGTCCAACCCACACACATTTTACCAATATGTGTGTGTATATGTGTCACTATGAAAACAGTAATTTTTCTATAAGGTTTTAAAGAGGGAGGCAGTAGAAATTAAATCGGTTTAGCTGCTAAACAGGAAATGCTTCATAGTTCGGTGTAATCAGTGTATTAAAACAATGAAGGAGGTCATTTGCTGTGCTTATTTAGGGCACAGCTGAGCAGCATCGATTGCCATCTTCATAATGGCTGTAAAGAAGAACCTTGAGGGTAATGTATTGAAGCATTCAAAGACCAATTAAACCTTAGTTGACTGAAGTCTTGTGCTTGTTTGTCTGCAGCAGTGCTCTGTGAAGTCAATTGTTTGTGTTGATAGTGTTGCAAAGGAGTATCCGATCCAATAGTACTTTTTAGTCAATTAGAATCTGTAGCATTAGTGTCTTTTGGCTCCCCTCATTAGCTTCGTACTTGACAGTTAGGGCTTTTTAAAGGTTCATTTTTGAACACACTTCATACGTATATTGATATAATTAAGATAATTATTGATGTATTGAGTTTAATATTAAGACATCTGTAGTTTTTTATGATCCAAACCACAGCTTTGCACTGAAAAACATTTTTGAACGCAAAAAAAAAAAAAAAAACACACACTATCTGTATACATAAATGAAAAGTATCCAAGATATCAGTAGTGACTGAATACTGGCCAATCTGCTATTAAGCATGTTCAGTATCACAAACACGGTCATTTCTTAACTCTCATATGAAATTATATTGTGTATATATAGATATATTTTGGTAATCTACCCAGTTCTATTGTTAGGGCAGGGATAGCTCAGTAGGTAGAGTGGTGGCCCCATGATCGGAAGGTCGGGGGTTCGATTCCCCTGAACAGCTACCCTGAGGTACCCCTGAGCAAGGTACCGTCCCTACACACTGCTCCCCGGGCGCCCAGTGGCTGCCCACTGCTTCACTGAGTGAATGGGTTAAATGCAGAGAGGGATTTTCCCCACGGGGACCAATAAAGTACACTTTCTTCTCTTCTTCTTTAACTCAGTGGGGCCATTCCACCACTCATACAAGAAAACCAATTTGAGCCATTTCCCTTTGTGCCTTGCAGAATATTTGCAGTGCTGTTGTAGGACATATTTGCAAAACCACACACACTAATATTTTTATTTTTTACCATTAATAAGTTAGGCACTCAGATGGAGCAGAGGTAACCTTTAGGTTACAGCCACCATGTCGCTGCCTCAAGCTAGCACACTGCCTGTGGAATACACTGGAGCTCATATTACTGTGTATATCTGTCATCATCAGCTGCAGCTCCACCCGCACAAGCCAGGCTTCTTTTTTTGGTTTGATGTCAACATGATCTGTGATGGCGGCATCAGCTCAGAGACCATCAAAGCAGAGTCAAAGCTCAACCTGAGAGTGATATTAGCAGCAGGGTGTGGTGCGTGCGTGTGTGTGTGTACAGAGGCTGGCGTCAGCGGGCCTGCTCACTAGGGGTTATCATGGATTAAAGGGGCTAAAGTGTCAGGACTTTACAGGTTCTAGGAGTACCTTATCAGCTCTTATTTTGGCAGCAGGAGAGACAAAATAACTTCCCATGGCTGCTGCTGTCGAGGTCTCAGTATCTGAAGTGTGTCTAAGTCTATTTGCACCACATCTATCTGTCTGTCTTCTTGTCACTGGGTGTAAGGTCTTGGAATGCACTGAAATTTCTATCTCAGAAGCTAGTAGAACATTCAAGCTGTTTGCAGATAGACTGAAGAACTGTCAGTTTCAGTTTTCCTAACTTTGTTTTGTATTATTCTGGGATGCATGGTTAATCCCAAGACTTGCACAGCTTGTTGCATGGAATAAAATAAATCTCCCGTTTGTCATGCACAAGCATCAGTTGTAAGACCAGTTTTGGCCCCAAAAAATATTTTCTCACGAATTTTTATATTTCTTAATATATGCACGGTAGTGTTGTTGTTTTCTTCTGCGTAAATGTTATGAAATTTTGAACGCTCTTGATTTGTTAAAATGTGGGGAACCAAACATTTAAATGTAATTATCAAGCAGATTCTGAAAAAACAAGCTTGTTTTTACGAAAATAGAGCATGTACGCCAGATGAAAAAATGTCCCTCTACAAATGGAGATAAAAAAGAACTCCTGCTGTCTCTTGGCATGTCTTTCTCATTGTCACACTTGCTTTTCTAAAACCTTTCTCCATGCCATGTAATTTCCCTCTGTCCCTCTCAGTGAATGTTTCCTGTTCTCGCGCTACTTAGACACATATTTTTGTGTCTTTGACCCATCCTCTGTGTATTGATCTTGGATTTGGTGATTAAAGTGAAGCTATGCCAGTAATGTGATGAGTGCTCACATGGTGCTTCGCTGAGGGCACAGCAACGTTTTGGTTGAGTGTTGCCATAGCAGCTTTGTGGAGCTGAAGCGGAAGGGAGCAGGGAGGCGGGCGGGCGGGGGCATTGTAGATGAAATGTGTTGTTGGGCAAATCTCAGACCTGCATCAGTATTCAAAACATAATTGGTACATTTAAGCTTGATTAATTAAGCTGATTGCTTTTGTGAAAACCTTATAGACGATTCAAGGTTTCCTAAAATGACACAATAAATTGACGTTCTTTCAGAAAAAATATGCTCTTTTAATTAGTTTTTGAAATTGTGATGAGAATATTAATTTCATCTTTGAGCATAGTGAATGCTTTGTGTGACCACTTGGTGCTTCACTTGGAGTTTCAAAATAGCCTTCATATTATCTGACATGCTGTCAGTTCCTCTGATTATTATATATCATAAGAATGAGCCCTGTTATTTTATGGATTTTTTTGTAACAGTGCCTCTTCCTATACCTTGCTTTCGTCACCTTATTAGACATCTTTACACAAACCACAAATCGTCTTGCTGACTACAGTTAAGATCCAGCACATTTTTTTTCGTTTGGTTCCCAAGTGCCACTTTAGCTCACTTTCAACCATGTTAGCACCAGGAAGCTTCTCCCCGACAGATGACTGAGGCCAGCTGAAGCTATGGTGCAAGACAGCTTTCACAATACTGTGTTCAGAAGGTTTTTTCCCCCTTTTCTCTACATGGTAGGTTGCACTGGTTTTTAATTGCAGTTTGCTCCACACAGGAAAACGGTTCATTTCTTCCATCCCAGATTTTGTTTTTCTCTTTGCTGTCAGTCAGGGGCTTTGGATTTGTCATGCTCTCATAATTTCCAGAGTTTGGCAACTGTGGAAATGCACTTAGGTTCTCTTTAGCAGAACTTTTTAAGGACTTTTTAGGGTACATAATTATTAGCTGCCTGACAACACAGTGTTAGGGAGCCACTTATCGAGCTCAAGATAGTATCCTTCTATTCACAGTTATGATGTTTAACTAAATGAAGCATTTTGTGACTCCACCTCCATATTTTATCCCTATTTTAGGGTGAAAAATATATATTACCTATTGTGAAGTGTTAGCTTTTCCTTTCCTTTTCCAAACTTTGAACCTCAAACAGATTTTCCATTTCAAGCCAGTATTTAATAATATGAGAAAAAAAGGAGTGTCTAGTGTAAGGCAATTTAGTGCCATGAACATCAAAAAAGAACATCACATCGGACATTTTGCTAAGACGGAAGTGTCAAGGAAACAAAATTCAAAGTAAAAAAATGAATGTGCAGTGGAGACACGGGCTGTCCTTTCCAGCATCGTCAGAAGAAAGCTTTTTGTCCTTACTGTTTATCCAGATGTGGGTTTTTTTATTTTTTTATTTTATAGGGATAGTTTGGTCTAACAATGTGGACATACAAAAAACAAACCAGAGAAAGACAGTGACTGAGTTTAATTGGGTAATTGATTGGGTATTTCTGACTGCCTTGGTCTTCAGGATGCAAACTGAAGCATGAATGTATGATTGTGTTTAAATGTCAGCCGTCTCTGTGTGGGATGCCATTGCTTTTCATTTTCCCCATATTTCATTTCCTGTTTTTTTTCATCTTATGTGTGAATGTGGGAGTTTGCAGTATCTTGCAGTAAAAATGACTTTTTTCCTGTTTTCTCATGAGTGGTACAATTAAATTATAAAAAGTCATATGGTCAAATGTCAGTCTTCATGACAATTACCTTTCCTGTGTGATTAAATCTCCATTGTGACCTCTCTATCGGGCTCTCAACAAGTGAAGGGGAAGGCGCTTCTCTCGGCAGACAATAAATGTTCTCCAACACATATTTTAGTTTCAATGTCAACTCATGGCCTGTATTGCACTCATGGCCTGTATTGCACAGTGAGATTAGTATGTGCTATTTCTAAGGTTGTGATTCATGTGCTGTCATGCTTTGACCATACAGTTTGCTCTTTAATACTAACTTTTAATAGGTACATCTGTTCAACTGCTCGTTAATGCGGATATCTATTTGGGCAATTACATGGCAGCAGCTCACTGCATTTTGGTATGTTGACAATGTAATAGCAACCTGCTGATGTTCAACCTAGCTTCAGAAGTGGGGGAACGAAGGTGCCCCTGATGCCAGAGGTGAGAGAACAATGGCCAGGCTGCTTCAATCTGCTAAGAAGACAACCAAGCTATGCAGAAGACGACAACCTGTCAGCTAAGAACATGAAACTGATGCTAAAGTTTCCATGGATGCACCAAAATTGGACAATTAAAGATTGGAGAATTGTTGTGTATCTGAGTCTCGATTTCTGTTGCGGCATTCACATGGTAAGGTGAGAAACTTGTGTAAACTACATGAAAGCATGGATCCATCCTACCTTTTATCAACTGTTCAGGCTGCTCCTCGTGATGTGATTGTTTCGGGGATATTTCCTTGGCACACTTTGGGGCCAGTTGTGTACCAGCTGAGTATTGGTGAACCATCACAGCCTACTTCAAAATTATTGGTGACCATGTCCATCCCTTTAAGACCACATTATCTTCTGATGGCTGCTTCCATTATTATAATGGGCCATGTCACAAAGCTCAAATCATCTTAAACTGGCTGAGGAATAAGTTTATTATACTGGCCTGCACAGTCACCAGATCTTAAGCCAATAGAGCACATGTGGAATGTGGTGAAACTGGCAACAGGGTGATGCTATCATGTTAATATAGAACTCTGGGGATGCATTTCCAGCATCATGTTGACTCTATGCCATAAGGAATTAAGGGAGTTCTGAAGGCAACATGGGATCCCACCATCTACTAGCAAAGTTCAGAAAGTAACCAGTGAGTCTGCCTTTTCTTCTTTTTCTTCTGTAGAATAATTTGTTCACATCAGAGAGAAATCGTCCTTTCTCTGTTGAAGTCTCCTTTAAGTCGTCGTTAGTGATAGCTAGTCCCTTATTTCCATGCTTGTTTTTTATTATTTTAATTACGAGCTGTGATTATGAGGTTTATCCTTTGTTTCTAAACCTTCAGCTTTTGAAGTCACTTCAAAGAATCGTCTTGTGTAGATGAGTTGATTTCTCTGAAGGTATCACCCCATTAGGTTGCATCCCTTCACCACATCATTTTGGTTGTCAAACTTATTTGTCAGAAATTCTCTTGAGATTTAGTCTTGCGTTACAATCAATTTGTAGAATTACAGGACATGGGATTTGTCAAATTTGAAACCGAATGTGCTGTTTCCTTTGTCTCCAGTATGGTTCCAGTTTGAGAATATGGTATGCAAGCAAAAGAGAACCCATTTGCACTTTTTATTATGACCCCTTCAAACCCCTTGTGATGAGCAAACTAACTTCAAGTGTGAAATCACTGCCGTGCCTTTTACATTTTAAAAAGGCAACAAGTAATTTGAGATCAGGTAACAGGAATATGAAGCAAAAGCAATGCTGTATATTTGACTTGCAGTTTTTTCTTCCTGCACTCATCAGTCATGAATCAGAGCTCGAATACTTCAGTGATGCTTTCTTCACAAATCACATTTTCTCCATGTTGTGCAGTCTAAACAACTTGATCCTCTAGTTGCACTCTTGACCTGATGCACTACCTTCTAAAACTGATGCTTGGTCTCTGGTCATTGCCCGAGATTCGGCACTTATCGCTAGAGATGATCCTCAACATTAAAGTTAAGTAAATTTGATGCCGAGGTTGACTGTTATTCTCTGCAGCAGTTGGAGGTCCATGGAGACAGATCATAGTCATCATCTTACATCTTTGCAGACACACTAAGCAGATTTTGATGTATCAGAAGACTGTTTTAGCACTAGTCTGTGAAAGCAGGTAACAGTAGTAAGCTAAGGCACTTATTGTTTCTCATAGCCACCTCTAATAGCCACATTACAGTAAAATTGTAATGATTATAGTATGCAACTTTCATTACAGAGAAATATATAGTGTTGAAGTGCTTTAGCTTAACTTCATAAAAATGCAGTAAAAATAGTGGCCTAAAACTAAGATTTGGGTATTTGATTTACCACGTTATCACGATACCAAACCTTCTGATCCTCCAGTAAATAAAATTATGAATGAATCTAAGTGATTGTTGATATGCTAATAACATCATTGTTGTGATGTGATGTCCTTGATAATCATGCAGTGAACATATACTTTTGTGACAACTGAAGACTTATTTCAATAATCAAGTGGGGATGTTTAGTAATCTAACATAACCTTGAAGTCTTTACCCTGCGGTACAAGTGTTGTGCCAGAAAGAACACAAAGAAACATGTATTATTCTACATGAACAGAAATGTCCAGTGACAGATATTAATCTCGTGTCATAGAATAAAGTCACATTTAATAAGTCAGATACCAAAGGAAAATATTCATTTTCTTTCAATTCAGTTTCATTCATATAGTGCCAAATCACACCAACAGGTGCCTCAAGGCGCTTCATATTGTAAAGTAGAGACTCAACAATAATAAAGAGAGAACTCAAACAATCAAGCCACCACGTATGAGCAAGGATTTGGCAATAGTGGGAAAGAAAAACTCCCTTTTAACAGGAAGAAACCTGCAGGGGAACCAGGCTCAGGGAGGGGCAGCCATATGCTGCGACAGGCTGGGGTGATGGAAGGAAAACAGGACAAAAGACACACTGTGGAAGAGCAACTGAGATTAATATCTAATAATTAAACACAGAGTGATGTGTAAGCACATAGTAAGTGAAAAGGGTGAGTGAACACAAAACACTCATGGGAAGCAGCCTAAAAATATAAAATCATTACCAAAAATTAATAGTTCATGGTAAAACTGCTCCATGAACTACATTGATACTATACAATATCAGTATTGTACTGCACAGCACACTACGGCAGTGTGCCTTTTCATCTTGTTTACTCAAACTTTTTCCTCTTCTCTCTTTTTTTCTTAATCATTTCAGCTAGATTATTTTGGTTGCCTGAACCAATCAGTTAAACAGAAATGATCATACAATAGAATACAGTAAAATAGAATAGAATGTATTGCACTGCACCTCTACGAGCTGTGTTACATGTATAATAGGACGGAAAAGCCAGAGAGATTGTACTTCTGAGTTTCAGGTGCTCATTTCTGATCTTTGTGTTTTTTTTTTCTATCTTCAGAGTAGTTAGCTATCGTGTTACTGTCTGTTGAGATGCCATGCTCCACGTTACTTCCTTCTTGAACCGTTGCGTTTGACAGATAATTAAGAATCAGAATCAGAAACTTTATTGTCATTGTCACGAGAACAACGAAATGAAGAATGGTCCCCGATCATTGCATCATCCCTAGCAATATCAAAATATAAATAAAACGATAAAATTCAATAAATAAAATAGATAGAATACTTAAAATACTAATAAGATGTAACAGTAAAACATTCACATACGTTCCCACACACATGCTTCAGACAGTGCATAGATTAACACAAGAGTGGCGTGATGGACATTTTTTTGTAGTATTCAGATGTGTTATTGCAGTTGGATAACAGCTGTGTTTGAGTCTATTAGTCCTTGCTCTGATTGCCCTGTACCGTCTGCCTGAGGGCAACAGTTCGAACAGGGAGTGGCCAGGATGTGAGGTGTCTTTTATGATGTTTTGGGCCTTTTTAAAACAGTGGCGTTGTGTAGAACTTCCAGTGTGGGGAGAGGGCAGCCAGTGATCTTTTGGGCGGTGTTAATGATCCCTTGGAGTGCTTTCCTCTGAGCCCCTGTGCAGCTAGTGTACCAAATACATATGCAGTAAGTTAGAACACTCTCAATGGTGGCTCTGTAGAAGGACACCAGCAGTCTCTGTGTGATGTTATTCCTCCTGAGAATTCTCAGGAAGTACAGTCTCTGTTGGGCCTTTTTCAGCAGCTCGGAGGTGTTCACACTCCAGGAAAGGTTCTCCTCTATATTGACTCCCAGGAAGCGGAAGCTTGCCACCCTTTCTACACAGTCCCCATTTATGAATAGTGGTTGGATCTCTGCCTTTTTCCTTCTGAAGTCTATTATGAGTTCTTTGGTTTTTGAAGTGTTGAGGAGGAGGTTATTGGCCTTACACCATGACGTCAGCTGCTCCACCTCGTCTCTGTACGTAGACTCGTCTCCCTTGGAAATGAGCCCCACCACTGTGGTGTCATCTGCAAATTTCACAAAGATGTTGCTGTGGTGGCGAGGAGTGCAGTCGTGTGTGTAGAGAGAGTAGAGCAGTGGACTGAGCACACAGCCCTGGGGTGAGCCAGTGCTGAGACTCAGGGCTGAGGATGTGTGATGGCCAACTCTGACTCTCTGTCTACGGCCCGAGAGGAAGCTGTTGATCCACATGCAGGTGCTGTATGGAAGCCCCAGGTCTTGTAGCTTGGCCACCAGTTTGTGTGGAAGGATGGTGTTAAAAGCTGAGCAGTAATCCACGAAGAGCATCCGCACATAGCTACCATGCTCTTCCAGGTGAGTTAATGCAGCATGGAGTGCTGTGGCTACAGCGTCTTCCGTGGACCGGTTTGCTCTGTAGGCAAACTGGTGTGGATCCAGGCTGCGGGGCAGGGCTGCTGTGATGTGTCTGCGGACCAGCTTCTCAAAGCATTTCATTACCACTGGGGTGAGTGCCACCGGTCTGTAGTCATTCAGGCCGGTGATGTGGGGCTTCTTAGGCAAGGGGACTATGGTGGAGGACTTCAGGCAGAGTGGGACAGTCGCCTGTGCGAGGGATTTGTTGAAGATCCTGGTGAAGATCCCAGCCAGCTGTTCTGCACAATCCCTCAATATTCGACCTGGCACACCATCAGGACCCGCCGCCTTCCTCGGGTTAACAGCCTGCAGCATGCGCCTCACCTCGTGCTCTTCCAGGGTGAGGGTGGTGCTGCTATGGGTGGCGTGTTGCTGCTGTGGCTCCAATACCTCCGGTACCCTGGTCTCAAAGCGGGCGAAGAAGATATTCAGCTCCTCTGCCAGCTCCAGGTCACCGTCCGCAGCTCCGAGATTGATCTTATAGTTGGTTAGGTGCTGGATGCCTAACCAATAAGTCATAATAACAGCTTGAATAAAAGCTACATGGTATTCAGTAGGCTGGAAAACCTATATCTTTCTTTATGACATCATTGTGGAAGCTGGTAATAATAACTTAAATTACATGGTAGTCAATGTAAAAGAAACATGCTTTTTAAATGTGTGTTTATGAAAAAAAGAACTGAAAAAAATCTAAAATACTCAAGATGTATTAATAATTCAAATTCCAGCAGAAATAGACCTTGAGTTTCAGGTGCTCATTTCTGATCTTTGTGTTTGTTTGTTTTTTTCTATCTTCAGAGTAGTACAGGTCACAGATGCTAAAATCTGTTCTTTATGACACAGAAAGGAAGTAAAGTTGTGCTCTAATTAGTCTGGTCTTTTATTTCATCTTACCATCTGGCTTTGCGTGTTTTCCAATCCTCTGCTGATCTTCCTTCTGTTTCAGAAAAACAGAATTAAATCTGACAAAATTTGACAATATCACTCTGAAGTATTATGTGTGATTTCAAAATACACACACGTTGTGAGCCTGCAAGTATAAATAAACAAGAAAACTCTTGTTTAGATGCAAATATGATGGTTTAATTTTACTGCACAAAAACCAGTTCGTGCTTTTATCACGGGAGCTTTTCAATTCTGCCCAGTATTAGCTTTTAATTAAAGAACAGTGACTTCCCCAGATGTTTTATAACTTCAGTTGCTTACAATTACTCCACTGAATACTTTTTGTTTCTCACTTGAATTCAGATGAAAATGCAACTCATTTTTATTTTAGGGTTCGTGACCTTTAAAAAGTTTCCATGAAATTCTCTTGACAGGGGAATAAAAACAGATTCTGCGAACCCACTGACACAACATTCAAAGCCATTATGCATATGTGGGAAAGAAATTTAGTGATGTTCAGAAACTGTTGGCTGTGTTGGTGCGTTACAGCTCAGCCTGTAACGTGGAGAGCAGAGCTGGGAGCGAGATCAGTGTTTTTATTGGGGGGGAAAAAAGAAAAGTGAAATACAGAGAAGATGAGCACAACAGATAAAATATACTTTAGATAAACAACAAAAATAACGTAGTATCAAAACCAATATTTGTTTCATTCTGGAAATATTTTCAAATCAGACATAATCAAAGCATTTTTCCTTTAATAAGTCTTTTACCAAGAGGGACGCATCCAAGACACGAAAATGTGCTCAGAGGAATAAAACTATGGATTTATTTGAGAAAGATGGAGTCGGAAAGAAATGTAACACTTAGTAATTTTCTTGGATGAAAGAATGTATTATATTACCATTGTTCTCTCTTTTGAAACTAATCAGACAGATACAGACACTTACTGTGCCTGGTGTTATTCCACTGAATATAAAAAATACAGCACAGAAAGTCTCATCTGTCTTGCCACAAAAAGACAGCAGCAATAGTGATTGTGCCATCATGCAAATAGATATTCGGTGAAGACCACATGCAGGGAGGCTCATTTTGTTTCCTCAGTTGTTTGTGTGTACTTTGGTTTTAAAAGTATACACACATAAATGTTGGTAGCCTACAAGGTTACATGTGGAATATGTAAAATCGTAGACAAACAGCTGCGACCGAGGACAGCAGAAGGTCTGTAGGCAGGAAAAAGTGTCTGTAGCCGATCGTTTAGAGGATAAATCTTTAAGAGGACTGCAGTGACTCTTGAGTGACTGTAAAAGTGATTTTAGGATGTGTATTGAGCGCCATT
>NW_024582558.1:1159086-1168144 GCF_018398535.1 Haplochromis burtoni | reverse complement strand
ACATGCTTTTTAAATGTGTGTTTATGAAAAAAAGAACTGAAAAAAATCTAAAATACTCAAGATGTATTAATAATTCAAATTCCAGCAGAAATAGACCTTGAGTTTCAGGTGCTCATTTCTGATCTTTGTGTTTGTTTGTTTTTTTCTATCTTCAGAGTAGTACAGGTCACAGATGCTAAAATCTGTTCTTTATGACACAGAAAGGAAGTAAAGTTGTGCTCTAATTAGTCTGGTCTTTTATTTCATCTTACCATCTGGCTTTGCGTGTTTTCCAATCCTCTGCTGATCTTCCTTCTGTTTCAGAAAAACAGAATTAAATCTGACAAAATTTGACAATATCACTCTGAAGTATTATGTGTGATTTCAAAATACACACACGTTGTGAGCCTGCAAGTATAAATAAACAAGAAAACTCTTGTTTAGATGCAAATATGATGGTTTAATTTTACTGCACAAAAACCAGTTCGTGCTTTTATCACGGGAGCTTTTCAATTCTGCCCAGTATTAGCTTTTAATTAAAGAACAGTGACTTCCCCAGATGTTTTATAACTTCAGTTGCTTACAATTACTCCACTGAATACTTTTTGTTTCTCACTTGAATTCAGATGAAAATGCAACTCATTTTTATTTTAGGGTTCGTGACCTTTAAAAAGTTTCCATGAAATTCTCTTGACAGGGGAATAAAAACAGATTCTGCGAACCCACTGACACAACATTCAAAGCCATTATGCATATGTGGGAAAGAAATTTAGTGATGTTCAGAAACTGTTGGCTGTGTTGGTGCGTTACAGCTCAGCCTGTAACGTGGAGAGCAGAGCTGGGAGCGAGATCAGTGTTTTTATTGGGGGGGAAAAAAGAAAAGTGAAATACAGAGAAGATGAGCACAACAGATAAAATATACTTTAGATAAACAACAAAAATAACGTAGTATCAAAACCAATATTTGTTTCATTCTGGAAATATTTTCAAATCAGACATAATCAAAGCATTTTTCCTTTAATAAGTCTTTTACCAAGAGGGACGCATCCAAGACACGAAAATGTGCTCAGAGGAATAAAACTATGGATTTATTTGAGAAAGATGGAGTCGGAAAGAAATGTAACACTTAGTAATTTTCTTGGATGAAAGAATGTATTATATTACCATTGTTCTCTCTTTTGAAACTAATCAGACAGATACAGACACTTACTGTGCCTGGTGTTATTCCACTGAATATAAAAAATACAGCACAGAAAGTCTCATCTGTCTTGCCACAAAAAGACAGCAGCAATAGTGATTGTGCCATCATGCAAATAGATATTCGGTGAAGACCACATGCAGGGAGGCTCATTTTGTTTCCTCAGTTGTTTGTGTGTACTTTGGTTTTAAAAGTATACACACATAAATGTTGGTAGCCTACAAGGTTACATGTGGAATATGTAAAATCGTAGACAAACAGCTGCGACCGAGGACAGCAGAAGGTCTGTAGGCAGGAAAAAGTGTCTGTAGCCGATCGTTTAGAGGATAAATCTTTAAGAGGACTGCAGTGACTCTTGAGTGACTGTAAAAGTGATTTTAGGATGTGTATTGAGCGCCATTTGGCTTCCCCAAAAATGTGAGGGAAGAGAGGGAATCTTTCTACAGGCAGGCACATAATTAGCACTGTGGGACAATCACTGGTCTTCATAAATCACTTTAAAATCAGGAACATCTAAATATCAGAAGCAGTCACAACTCCAATTTGCTGGACATTTAGCCTGATAACATATTTGAGGCTCATATAAACAAATGTGGACGATAGGCACTCACAACATTTGTAATTCATCAGTGCCTCAGGCTTCTAACAGGAACACAGTGAAGGTGATATGTCTAAAACTGCCAAAACATTCTTAGATTCAGTCATTTTAATGCGTCCAAGGTTGCTTTAAAAATAGTTCAAGTACAAGTGTAAAGTACAAGTGAAATGAGATGGCCAAAAAACACACAAACAAACAAACAAACAAACAAATAAATAAAATGTATACATCAGGCTGCTTATCTAAAAAACAAATAAGAACACGACTCCAGTAATTCCTGCTCTGGCTCTTCCTGAAGGTTCAGGTGAAATAAAAGAAAAAAGCAGCACGAAAAAAGACTGCAGACAAAGAGACGTTTTAAAATGCTATTATTGCAGGTTATTACATCTGTTTGCGATGGAGTCGGGTGGATATCACTGTGAGCTGTGTGAATAAATCAATCCACAACTCTTACAAGCAGAAGCTTGTGAAATAAGGTTTGAAAACCTGAACTCATAGCGGTTTCTGAACCATTTTTGCAGAGTTTTTCAAAGTCTGTAGATTGCCATGTTTTGTTTTGTTTTCCTGTTCTTCAAGGTAGAGTGTGCTTCCTGAAACCAAAGTGCTGTAATGTGAAAAAGACTTTACCAAACCCTGAGTACTTTGTTGTGTGTACTTTGAGTCTCATTCACAGCTGCCAAAGGATTATCCAGTTCTTGGCCGTCCGTTAGCTATCGTGTTACTGTCTGTTGAGATGCCATGCTCCACGTTACTTCCTTCTTGAACCGTTGCGTTTGACAGATAATTAATAAGTCATAATAACAGCTTGAATAAAAGCTACATGGTATTCAGTAGGCTGGAAAACTTATATCTTTCTTTATGAAATCATTATGGAAGCTGGTAATAATCTTAAATTACATGGTAGTCAATGTAAAAGAAACATGCTTTTTAAATGTGTGTTTATGAAAAAAAGAACTGAAAAAAATATAAAATACTCAAGATGTATTAATAATTCAAATTCCAGCAGAAATAGAACTTGAAATGGTGACAACATGTCAGAGAGGCTGTTCAGGTGGACATTTAACAGTGGTTAGAGCGAATTTTCTTTCACTAACTTCCCTCGCATATTTTATAAATAGAAAAAGCTTAATGTCATTAAATTAATATTGTGTCAAAACAGTTTCAAAAACATAAAAGATTCTGAACTGAAAAATTGTTCTTGGATATAAAACATCAGAACAATGAAAAAAAGTTTGCTATTTTTGTTTGATGGTGACGTAATAGTCCTCAGTCTCAAATTTGGGACTGCTGTGTCTGACATCCTTTTGGAATAAGGCGTAATGGTGCTAATTTACATTCAGTAAACAGTTACACAACCCAGTGCTTTGTGCACACTCTTCTGTTCTGTCTGCATTGCGAGTTTGGTAACCGCTTTCTCTTCTGAAAAGGTCATGTAAGGAAATAGGTCTTGGCTGACCTGAAGGTACAAAAGGAAAATGGATCTTGTGTGAACACGCACACACTGTGGAAGGAGTTTTATTCATTTCCCTCCAAGGTGTGTACGGTGAGAATAATGAAAAATTTAGGACAGTCTGTCTTCAGGTCATTGAGCTGCCTTCGTCAGATGTTTGGTGTTTTCTTTACACACATGCATGCTCTCAATCTGTCACTGGCCTGTATGACAACCTGAAACAGTCCCCAAGCACACTTTTCCAGTTCACAGAATCCACCCTTGCCTCCTTATCGCGTTATGTGTTTTACATATTTGCATACTTGAGTCTTTCCGAAGCAGCTCTGATAGACTCCAAATCACACACTGGGAAAATCGGAACGTCAAGAATAGCAGGATGCCTTAAGGTGTAAGACATCAGATTTAATTATTTTCCTCAACAAAAACCCTGCAGGTGCTCTTGAAACACAAAGTGAACCTAATTTAGAGTCCCATATAAACACATTAATAACAATTATGTATTTATATGCTCCATATTTTTTATCCAGATCTTCTCTCTGCTCTTTGCAAATAGAATGTTTGAACCACAAGTGTGGGGTGCTTCCACTAATGATATCCCTCAAAATCTAAGAGTCGAAAAAACAACTGGAAAACAGGCACTTTGGGCAGTCTCAACCCTGAGTTTAGGTGAACGAAACTCCAGCAGCACTTTTAGTATACATACAATGTTTATTTGCTCCCTAACAGTCTGCCTTATATGCCAGCCCATAATAGAAAAATGTGAGACAATGTACAGATGTCAGTGCTGCAGTAACAACTTGGGGAATGTGTAACGGCTAAATCAGAGGTGTGGTTACACTTCACTACTTCTTCGAGTCCTCCCGGTTATGTATAGTGACGTTTTCTGTATGTGTGTGCGTGCAGGCCGCAGGGTACTCGAATGATGTCAAAACCTGCGGGTGAGCAGCTCTCCAGTACCACCGTCAGCGAAGCCTCTACTGCCATCACCTCTTCCACTGTGGACACGTCAGCCTCCAAGGTTAGTCTGTGGTTTCAGTCTTTACCTGTATATATGTGTGTTTGTGTGTTAGTTCCACATTTGTCGCTTTCAAACAATGTCCTTTCTTGATTCGTTGTGGACTGGTTTTATGCTATTAAAGGGTGACCATCCAGGCTTTTTGGTCTTTGAGTTTTGTCTCCTACATTTTTGTGCGGTAGTTAGAATATTTTCAAGCAGCAACAGAGAGGATTGCCTTGTGAAATCTTTAGCAATTATGAGGCTTCATGTCTTTGTCCTGTTTTGTGAGAGTTAAAGCATATGAATCAAGTAGTAGTAGGGGTTGCATTGGCAGTACTGGAGTCTTCAGTTAGTTAAGGTTGCCGGTTCGAGCCCCGGCTTGGACAGTCTCGGTCGTTGTGTCCTTGGGCAAGACACTTCACCCGTTTGCCTACTGGTGGTGGTCAGAGGACCCGGTGGCGCCAGTGTCCGGCAGCCTCGCCTCTGTCAGTGCGCCCCAGGGTGGCTGTGGCTACAATGTAGCTTGCCATCACCAGTGTGTGAATGTATGTGTGACTGAATGTGTAAAGCGCTTTGGGGTCCTTAGGGACGAGTAAAGCGCTATACAAATACAGGCCATTTACCATTTTAACATCCACAATCAGTTTTGTGTTAAATGCACTGCACTGAAAAGCCAAGTAGTACGTGAGCCATCAATAAAGGTCTGTTAGCTCTGTAATAAACCTACGATGTTCTCTGCAGCTTGTTAATGAAGAAAATCACTCCATTAATTCACCAGTGCAAAGGCTTAAAATGATCATTAAACAAGAAAACGATGCTAATATCTGAATATACCAACAAACACAGGTACAACCACTGAACACAGTGAGGCATGACAAACAGACAGAGATGTCTTTTTAGTCTGTGGTACAGGAGAAATCCATTCTTTAGAATCAGTCAAGAGATGAGTGCTGGTTATCCATGGCTAGCCCCGAGAATGATCACAGCAGCCTGGGCTAGTGGGGGGAAAACATTATTTGTGGCCAGTGACTGACCTGATTAGCAGCAATTTTCAGCTGACTCACAGCAAAACGGAATGATGGATGAGGATGAGAAAATGGAAATTAAAAGCTTTTTGCAGCTGATCAAACTCTATTATGGCCATGCAGGGATTTAGACCTGAGGTGTAGTTTGAAATGGAGGTAGAGGTTGTAGGTTTGCACCATGATTAAGTGCAAAGTTGTCTGCTGGTTAGCAAGATTAGGTATGTTTCTATGTAACATAGAAGTTGAATGCTAGAATTACACTTAATAAAACTGGATGCAAGGTGCAAAGATGCAAATGTGTTTTGTTCTTCTGTAAATGTGCATATTTAAACATTGAAGTCTATGGAGATGTAATATCAGCCTTCACAACCTTATTTTTATGCTAAAAATTGACTGTGTAGATTCAGACATTTGATTTAGTCAACTCAGTATTACAGCAGGCTTCATTGTGATTAGGATTACTCCTTTTGTAAGTTATTTATGGTATATAGTTGATTCCACATTCCTTCCAGTATATTGTATTACCACTATACTACATCAATGAAAAATAGATTTGGTCTGTTTTCATATCCCCCCTCTTCCCCCTTTTTCTTCTATTGGAGCTTATTTGGTTTGGGTTTTTTTGTATTGGAGAAAGCACTTTTCTTTTGACTGTTTAACCTTGTTTTTGGTCGTCCTTGGCTCGGGCAATTTGCTTGCAAAATTACAAAATACTTGAAGCAAATCAGCACAGACAGTGCTAATGAATTCCAATTTGATCTTCCAAATGCAGATCTCATGCAGGATACATCCCTTGTCATCTGGTTTAGTACACCATAAAGATGTCCATGCCACTTTTTTCAGTATAAATCTTACACTTGGTTTATACTCACACATGTATGCAGCTCCACGGTGGCGTGAAATCTCATCCTGCCCTATCAACAGGTGCCTCGGGACCAAGATTGAACATGTGTCATCGTGTACGGTACAGAGATGACAGGATATCCATCACAAAGCCCCATCACCATTCCCACACCCAGTGTTTTTCTGGTCTGCAGCTCTCCCAGGTGCTCTGGCTCATCACCCCTGCCACTAAGCAGCCGGGAAATGGCACAGGAGCCTTATTCTTAAAAGAAAAACTCTTAACAAAAGAATCTTTTTCTCAGAGGAAGAATGAGTCATTCCTACCCCCCTTGCTTTGCGCACAATCTTAAAATGAATCCGTATTTTGAGTAAGTCACATCTCTTCCGCCTCTGACAAAACATCAGAGAAGCAGTGAGACGTCCCACTTTCCCCATGAGCTGTGTCTCGCCGTTCTCCTGTAAGCACTTGTGTTCACTGGCTGCATATTTAGTGATGTTGTGTTCACAACTAACTTCTTTGGGATTTATCAAAGTCCGTGTCATTTAGACATTTCTGTTGGCTCCCAGTATCCTCTTATGAATTGTTTTGCCTTTATATGCCTCATTAATTCGCTGCCTCACTTTTGAAAGTAACTCTGCTCTTCAGGTGCTTCTTTGAGCATTAAAACCAACACATAATAGAACAGAGAACGCTGCAGAGTAAAGAGCTGTTCTGTTACGGACTAAACACATATTTGAGTTCCTGCATTAAGGGGGAAACAACAAGAAAAAAGGAAAAAGTCAAAGTAATTGGTGGCATGACTGTAGTGTTAGCAACACTGATTGTCCTGATTGTAAAATAGATGTAAATTACTTTAGGTAATCTTTAGGTCTTTAGGTTTGACAGGAGAGTTTGGCAGTCACAGATCTGCTTCGATCAAAATGGCTGACTAATGTAGGATAGTTTAGAGGGCTATCACCTGGGAGACATTGTTCAAATTCCATGTGAAGCTAAAAGTCAAGATGATTTATTTTTAGATGAATAGGCGTATGACAGCACTCATTGTGTAGAAGGGTCTTAGAACAGAGAGCTGATCCAGATTGAAGCTTAGTGCAATTTTAAGAGTATATTTTTAATTTGGGTATAAAGAAAATTCTTGAAATTAGAAAAAATCATTTTATATCTTACTGTGATGGAAGTGCAGCTAACAGACCTGATGATTACATTGAGATGCAGGAAACGCATTATATCCTCTGAAGCTGAACTATATAGCGTTTGTCAAGCTAATATGTGACTCAAAGGTAAAATTTGTATTTTCATTATGTTTTAATTGCTGCCTAATTTATAAACACAGAGAGATTGGCAACAGATTGCAGGCAGTTTAAGTCAGTCTGTGCTGATGGCTCACAACTTCTCTGCAACGTGTCTCTTTTCAGTAGGGAACTCAACTCAGCTGCTGAAGTGTGTGCGTGCGTGCGTGCGTGTGTGTCAAAGGTGTCTCAGTAGCAAGAATCAAAACAAAATTGGACTTCATTTTGGTTCTTGCTTAAGTAATTTATGCAGCTACACTGCAGCCATGATTAGAAGTATGAGCAGTCATTTTGGAGGCTCTTGAAATGATCATGCACTATGAGTGTGAAGATGGTGCCTCATCCTCCTCAGAGGACTTGGAGGCTGACATGGAGAAGGCCTCAGACCAGCTCTGACTCATCTGAATGTGAGACTGGAGAGGAGATGGTTGAAGCAGTGACAGGATGAACTTCTCCATCTCCATATTTTGGTCTCCCACAAACGGAGCCACCAGCTATGCACTGCTGCTGATGGATGAAATCCTCCAGCAAATTGTGGCCATGACAGACATGCATGGGAAACACTCGGTGGCTTATGTGGACACAGAGGAACTGCAGGCTTATATAGAGATGCTTATTTTGGACAGTGTTTACAGGTCAAAAAATTAAAATTAATTAATTTTTTAAAGATCATCTAAGGGTTAAGTTAACCCGGCTTGACTCTTGTTTGTTATTCTTTACAACTGATTTGATTCATCGTACTGGTATTGCTCAGGCATCTTTCTAAAGGGAGAAGGAATCACAACCCATGTTTAATTACCTTACCCTCCCAGATATTTCTCATCTGGCTAGGGAATGGAGCCGGTAGCCCTCGGGTCTCAGAGGGACGTCTCTTGGCATTTTGGTTGTCTGATTGTGTACCATTAAAATAGCAAATAGCTGGTTTGACTCTCAGTCACACACCTACAAGACAGAGTGCTACTGTGCAGCAGGGACCACAGTCTGTTCCACAAAATTACATTCGGCCTAAAAATAGACCACTGCATCGTAGTGCAACACACACACACACACACACACACACACACACACACACACACACACACACACACACACACACACACACACACACGTGTAACAGAGAAAGAAATATCTCTGAAATACACACATAGTATATTTACAGATATGGGACTAGTGTGAGAGGACTGCGTCATCCTCTGTCAACCAATCCTCTCACTAATTACTGAGTGCATTTGTTTTTGTTTTCCAGCTACTGATGCCTCCCAGTCCTGCTACCAGTCCATTCACACGCTTATGCAGCCGTCATGCCAAATCTTTTATTATGCCAGCCGGGGAGGTGACACGGTGTACATGTCTTACTTTATGTGTATGTGTATATGTGGTGCCGGGGGAACAGGCCTTCTTCTGAGGATTTGAGAGTAGAGGATGGTCTAATGAGATTTCTTGAATATTTGCACAGTGCACAAGTATGTTATCCAGCAGGCCGGCACAAACAAGAATGTAAGAAAGGTTTGTTTAGCCAAAGAAACTCCAGCACCTAGTATTACTGTATTACTTATTATACTTATTATAGGTCAGGGGGCTGAAATGGCACTGAATACTAACAAAATGTTAAATACGTCTAAGAACTGGCCTGTCAGGTAGGGCTGGGCCATATTATACCGTTCACGGTAATGTTAGG
>NW_024582558.1:1097381-1151182 GCF_018398535.1 Haplochromis burtoni | reverse complement strand
GTATCGAACGGTTCAATATCGATACGAATATCGTTGCACCCCTAATAATTATATATCCAAAATATTATTTCAGTTTATTTCAGGTATGCTTGATGTCTTCCAGTTAGTAAAACTTTACTAAATATATGTAAATAAACAAAACAAAAATCAAGAAAAAAACAAAATCACACAGTGGAAACATGGAGGTTACCTGGGTCCAAAAGTTTTGCCCATGGCCACCTAAATCTTATTAATCTGCCCCTGGTTTCACCCAGTGGAAGCTGGTATAAAATCTCCTTGGCTCTGAATGAGAATGACAGTTAATAGTAATATATTTACATAAATTAATTTAAAAGAATTTATGCAATAACCTTGGTTTAAAAAAACTTTAATCTTGCACCTTCCAGTATTATAACCCAAAATGCAATATTACAGCTGCATAAGTTAGTTATGATATTCAAGGTCATCTTAACCTCCTAGGACCTGGCGTCCACATATATGGACATCACATTTTGGGTTATTTAGACCAAAATACTCAATTTTGCTCCACAAGGGCCTGATATCCACTTACGAGGACATTATGCTGCTACTGTTCTATCAAAATGTTAAACGAATATCCTCATATGTGGCTCTGATTTGTCTTAGAAACAAAAATAAGGTAAAAAAAAATATCTGGTAATTCTTTGTTTTTACATTCATCGGGTCCCAATCAGCCCAAATATCAATATTTTACCTTGTTTTAAGGAACTTTAATTTACTCTGGTCATTTTGAAAAAGAATCTTTGGATTTTCTTCCTAAGCCTTACAAAGATAATGCACATCAACACAGTCTTTTAATACTCCCAGTGTTCTTGCAGTCATTCCCTCACTTTTTTTGATGGTAGTCAGTCAGATTCAAAGGTCAGACTTTCCTGTGTCTGGCAGTTGAAATATTGACCTGCAGGTTACAAGCCCACATGCCTAACCTTCGTCCTGCCAGTCTAAAGAGGCTTTGTCAATGTCAGACAAATGTCATAGCAAGAGTGACTGTCACAGAGATCTGGTAGAAAAATTGTCTGTGCTCATATAATGGCTGTAATTATATCACAACTAGGGCAGAAAAAGAAGGAAGCCGAAAAGAGAAAATCATAGTGTGGGTGAAAGTTTGTTCAGTGATATAAGTAAGATTGAATGGTCTGATGAGACACAGACAGCCTATTTCCAAATATAACCTACTGTAACACAGTAAACTGTCCTGCTTTTGCTTGCTGCCTTTTTGACCACAGTTGTGTTAAGGAGAAGGAATATGCCAAGGTGCCTTTAGTGCAGTGATATAGGTAATTAACCAAGCTAATTTAGCACAGTAGATGAATGGTACCGATGAGCTGCAGCAGCTAAGATACAGCCACTTAAAATGGCCACCTCATCAGCAACAGGGCCATGATGGATCCCTGGTTGAATCCTGACCGACTGCCGAATGATGGGTGATCGTATTGGTATCCCCCGTCTAGGACGCCTGGATGATGCAATCATGAGTAGTAACGCCCCTAAGCGGCATTTAGGAAAACCAGTAGTAATGGTAAAGCAGCGTGGAGATGCATTCATTTACAGGCTTGCTACACTATATATATATATGAGTTTGCATCAAATAAGGTACAGGTTGTGCACACCAAAAAAGCCAGACAGAAATTGATGCTTGCATTCTTGCTGACTTCAAAGCATAAAAACGTGATTTCATTGCACTGCTAATGTTCTTATATAAAATGCAAAATTTAAATTTAAATGCGCCCTAATTGGGGATGTGGCACTTTGTTGTGAATATTTCTGATGATTAATAAGGTCAGTGAAATGCTGCTGTAGGAGTGAACTCCATAGCTCAGGCACTGTGCTTAAAACTATTGGTAATTCTCGCCATTTACGTTTTCCCAATAAATTAACAGTAATGGCTAATGATCACATTCAAGCTTGCTTACTCAAGTTGTCTGCCGCTAAACTTAGTCTGTGTCCAAAGAGCAGCTTTGAAACGCCTTCATAAAACCAGAGAGCACTTTAAAAAAACAACAACAAGCTAGGTGAAAGTCTGGGCGCTATTATGTAAAATCTAGAGAAATTATGGATCGCGCAAGACTTTTGCACAATATAAGATTTTAACGTAATCTAAAGAATAAATCAAAATATTAAGTTGCAACCTAAAAGAAAAATTGAAGGACATGCTAATGATTAAACAGAGGTCTGAAGAAATAAGACCCAGCAAGCAATAAGCTAAATGAAAAATTAAGTTCTATCAGTCTCAAAAATAACTTCCACATCTGGATCTACGAGGAAGCTTGTGTGCAAAAAAATGATTTCTTTATTTCTTTACGAAAGCTGTCAAAAGAATTTGAAATTCAATTCATTGTTTTCATAGCGCCAAATCAAAACGGTGCCTTCAATGAGTTTTATATTATAAGGCAAAGACCCTACAATAATACAGAGAAAATCATCTATAGCTAACTATACAAGTCAAAGTTTTTTTGAAGAAAGCACCATCTCATGGTGACACTGTGCATTTGGGTGAAAGGGGCGTGTTTATAGTGAAAAGTAGATACGTCCCAAGGGAAAGAGGGGGGACACTTAGCGGCTGACATTCAACTGAGGGCTGGCTATCGTTGACTACCAGATCTCTGACTGAAAGCAGCAATTTTGAGTCCTTTGATGGGAGACTGATGGCGGTCCATAACCATTGTGTCTCTAGGTTTGAGGTCAGCATGCACTATTCCCAGAGAGCTTAGGTGGAACAGTGCATTTGCTAGTTGATGTAAAATTGGCCTCATTTCTCTTATGTAGAGAAGCTGGTTATTTTCCGATCCTTAATGTAGTCAGACAGGCTCTAATCAAGCTGTTCAGAATTTAAGTAGATACGCTTCCCTGTTGTTTATTCCATCATATAATCGAGTCAAAAAATACTTTTGTCTTATTAATGAGAAATAATACATATTCCAAAGAGAAAAAAACACAGGTCTTTCACAATGAACGGCTCATTGGTTTCCATTTCAGAAATTGGAGTGTTTTAAGGTTTAACTGCATACAACATCTGCCAAAAAAAAAAAATGCCAACTAAACCCTTTTATGTACGTGTCATATTGAAATAAATTATTTAAGTACAGTCAAAGATCAAAGTCAAAAAAAAAAGTTTGCTCTGTCATCTTGGAGGCTTTCTGAGATTAATAGGAAGCAAGTTTTTCTGCTGCTGAAAACGGATGTTGTTATGTTGCAAACATTGATTAATATTAATAATAATTCAGTGTCCAGAATAACAACCCTCAGGTCAGTGGCTCAGAGTTTAATGGCCAGTGAACATTTTTATTGGCTTATGAAAAAAGCTTTTATTCTTATATTTTTAAATGTTAATTTAATTAACACAATATTGTATTTTTTTTTTCACATTTACTCTGAAAAAATATTACAAAAGCCTTGACATTAATGTGGTCATGGCCCCCTTTAGACTCACCCCTGTTTGCTGCAGTTATCACTTCCTGTAAAATAGGCTGTCAGCCTTCAGCAAGTGGTTTTACACAGAGAAAAATCTGCAGTAAGGCTCCAGAAGTTGTATTAAAATATACAGATGAACTGTTAACTTAACGCATGTCACATAAAATCTCTCTATATTCTTTCTGTCTTTTACAGGGCTCCCGGTCCAGTGGCAAGGTGCACAGCTTTGGGAAGAGAGAGCAGTCCATCAAGAGGAATCCCAACGTCCCTGTGGTGGTCCGCGGATGGCTGTACAAACAGGTTGGGACACTCAAACGGAAACACCAATTGTAACTTACATACAGTCACATCAAGACTAATGTTGATAAAGTTTGAACTGGGTTTGCTTGATTTGCTTTTTTTACGCCTGAATAGGACAACTTTGTGATAGTTTAAGATTTAAAAATGAAAATAAATGTGAAAAGTGTACATAATAGTGTAAAAATGTGTTTAGCACATTAGATAATACTTTTGTTCACTTATTTGGCAATTATTATTTTAAAGTAACCAAGTACGTTTTATATAAAATGTCTTTCTTTTTTCTTTGAAATCTAAATTCAGCTATAGATATATAGCTTTTAACTTCTACGTCTATAAATATATAAAACATATAGCTTTAAACAGCCTGCAGACATTTAATGAAATACTGTCATGCTGAAAAAAGTTGCAATTAGCCTGATAATAGTAGTTATGGAGAAAATAATTGTCGTATACTTTTAAAGTATTTATGAGACTACTGGTACTGTGCTTTCTTTTAGTCAGCAATCCCTTAATCCAGCATGATTCTCTAACATTTCCTTCAGTAACCCAGTTTGATATTTTTCTTGATTTATTTCCTTTGCTTTGGCAATATTGAACACCTGCTGTTAATCACAGACAGCCTGTTACTAGAGACTACTTGTTTATTTGAAGTTATACTTAAAATATCTGTTGTTGGCATCATCCCACTGGGAGATTCTTGGCCTCCGTACAAGACAAACAGTGAGTGATGTTACTATGAAGCAATATTTTAATGTCCACACAAAGAGGCATGCCCACACAGTCACACAGACAGTAGCACACTCGCAACTGTGCACACGATCTATTTACTGCAATTACATTATATTTTAATTAGAAAGAAACCCTTTAAAATGCTCTGGGGTGCATGAATGCACACAATTTGAATCCTATTTTGGTGCACATAAATATAAGCACATTGCTATAAATAATTATACACACTGATGCACAGATGTCCACTATCATGGCCAGACTGACATAATGCAGTTTATGCCTTTCATCCACTCACATGCTTGTATTATATGGTCGTAGCATCATACATCTTCAGCCACTGCTGTATCTGCTCAGCTCTTCAAATGGACCTATTTTCAGCCAAAGGACATAAAAGACAAAATGGGCAGTAAAGCACTCATGGCAGACTCAGTGAGCCAGCGAATGAGGACAAATGATCACTCCCTTCCCCCTCTGTCTTTTCTCTTTTCCTTTGCATGTACCCACCTTACTACTGTCCCTCACTTCCCCTTTCTGCATCCTTATTTCTCAGGCTCTTCCTTCCTTTCTCATTACCTCCTCTCTCTTCTTATTTAAGAGCTCTCTAGTCTTGCTTGTTATCTTCTCCAGTTAGTGGTACTTCTCGTCTTATTATTTATGCATTCTTCACTTAAACTCTTTACCGCTCTTTCTTTTTCAGGACAGCTCTGGGATGCGTCTTTGGAAGAGGAAATGGTTTGTCTTGGCTGATTTCTGTCTGTTTTACTACAAAGGTAAGTCTTTGTGGAATGTTAAGTGAAAGTAGTGTGGGATCTGAATGCCCTGTTGTGCCAATAATATTTGATTTGCCAAGAGAGCTCTATAAACTACAGGTTCGTCTTGCTAGTCAATTTCTTTTTGTTTTATATTTGTTTTTTTAATTATTATTCACATTAATATGTGTTTTGCATAATAATGCCAGAACTGACATTTATGAAGAAAGGAGAAGAGCAAGCCAAAAAATTCCATCCTATCCCAACCCGATGTACTTTGACACGGGGACACAGCCAGCCCAAGCAGGGTGTAAGAAGAAGCAGTTTAAATGAAAAGTTATAATCTGTTAATCCTCAAAAGTTCCTTTTAAGACAAAATAATTGAAACATCATTAGAGGAAATCACACATCATAACTGGCATGCCTCTGCAGCCTTCATGAAGTAGCTTATCTTTGATTCAGTAGCTCGCAGTGTCTCATCCAAACTTTGTAGAACTTGATGCAGACGAGAAAATGGCCATTGCGTTAGGCTGTATTATACTCTGCATGTTTCTCTTTGGTATTGATTGAAAAATTAAATGCATAAAATGATACACTTCCGGTGAGGAGAGTTTATTATGAGAGGATGGAAAGATCCACAATCAATGCAAAAGGTTAAAGGACAAAGATCAAAGTAGACTATGACAGTTTTCGGTAAACTGCAGCTGACAAAGCAGCCAGAAATTCACTTTAGGTGAGCAGTAATCTCTATATCTGTTATGTGGTTCCAACCAATGAACATGTACACACTGCTTACACCGATGCTCTACATCACACACACCATCACAATTGGTCTACCATTCCCTGCTTGTCGCTATCTATCTCTCCACACCATTTTTATCTCCATGGTTGTAGCCAAACATTTGGGACACGCTCCGCTGCCTGCTCACCTCGACAGGAGGGTGAAATCAATTCTGTTGTTTTTGTTTTTTCCCTTTTTTCTGTCTTCTCGCTCAGTTCAAAGGTTTCTCCTCCCAACATGAGCACACTTGATCTCTCTCTTCAACACGACTTATCTCCTCCCTTTCCTACCCAAACAGTCAAATACGGCTTTGCTATCTTTGTTTTTTATTAAGACTTTTCTTGTTTTGATGATAAATGTCAGAGCTTTTACAGTAAGTTTTTTTTAATACCAACATTATATTTGCATGAAAATACTGACTCCTTAAAACAACATTACGCAATTAAATGCATATATAAAAATGAATTAGCAGTTGCTGAAAATGATTCTCACATCTTTTCTTTGTCATTTTCTTTCTGGGTTTTGATCCGATGGTTATGGGAAAACAAGAATTTGAAAATGCCAAGCTGAGTTCTAGAAATTCAGATTATAATTAGAATAAAATAAAATATTAAAACTTCTCAGTATTTTTAACCCTTACCCATCTATGGAAGCCGACTTTACTTTAATAGACTTACATGAAAAGAAAAGAAAATAGTGGTATTTGTGGGAACAACCTATGAACAACTCTTACTAGACTGAAATGCACAATTTTATTCAGACCCATCTGAGAGTGCAGAAAATCCAGAATCAGTAAGTCTTATGTTTGCACCTGCATGGCCTTTGTCCTTCTTTAATATTGGAGTAAGCTGATGGCACTTGGGATGAAAGACTGGCTGCAGCAAACTGAATCTAGTGATTGCACATCAGTCTCTGGAGGGCTTTGCTGTCACTAAAAATGTGCTCTCCAATAAAGTTCTCAGATTAGAGATGATTATTTAGTTGGTATTGTGCTTTTGCGTTTCCAGCAGTTTTATTGTGTGAGCTGCGTTTGCATTTTGTAAGTAGTCCTTCATGGGAGCAATCTACACACGCATGGTGCTGAGAGCTTCGAAATTTATGCACACTCACACACAAGATAATATTTGTACGCACTGTTTTCACAAATGACTGTGACTGTGTGCAGGGATCATTGATGAACGAGGCCCCTTTGTTTCTTCCTCTTTTTTCCCCTCATATGTCTTCTGTGGTCTGTTTTCAGTCAAGTCAGTTTTATTTTTAAAGCCCAATATCGCAACTCAAATTTGACTCAAGGGGCTGTACACTGTATGTCATACCCCGCAAAGTGTGTGAGACAGACGTGGCAGAGCAGATAAAAAAGACCCCACTATCTTGCCCACCATTTAGGGAATGTCCCCTTCAAAGGTCCTTGAATTATTTTTAACCAATTACTCCTTTAGCTACAGCGCCGTCTTATCACCTCTCAGCCAAACCGCCCACATACGCAGGTGCTGCATGCACACGCACACATTTTCATGCTATTGCTAAATTTTACGATGTGGTAATCGTCGCACATGGAGACACTGTCCTTACCATACACATTCTAGCATGCTATTACAATATTCAGTGGAAAACAAATATGTGATGAATTTTTGTTTATAAAACACTGCGAAGTGTTTTTGGAGACTTTTTTTTTTCTTTGAAGGGTAAAAGTTGAAGACCGTATTGCATCAGTGATGGTTCTTACAAAGGACAGATCTGTGTGTGTGTGTGTGTGTGTGTGTGTGTGTGTGTGTGTGTGTGTGTGCATGTGCTGACTGTGATCTCAACGTGTAAACTGGACGGGGCAGAGGCTGAGGACAGGCGGCCGGCTGCCAGCTGGAGCAGAGGAGCTTTAACTCTGTGACACTGGCATGCCAGAGTGGTCATTTACTGTTTGGCATACACTGTGGTATGAGTGATGTCATACGAGTGCGTGTTTGTCAGTGTTGTGATACTGGTGGCTGGCAGTGAGGAAATTAGTGGGCTGATGAGTGATATTTATTCTGTCGCTCCTTCCTGTCCTCTATATCTCTTGCCTGTCTTTTTTCCCCCTCCACCTTACCCCGCTGACCTCCCCTCTCTCGTTCTTCTCTCTCTCTTTCTCGCTCTATTTCCAGACAGCAGAGAGGAGTCAGTCCTGGGCAGTATTCCTCTGCCCAGCTATGTCATTTCACCAGTGGGACTCGAGGATCACATCAACCGCAAGTATGCCTTTAAGGTACGCCTCTTTTTGTTATACAGAGTATTTATCCGATTTTGATTGCTGTTTATCTTTTTTCTGTCTTATAGTTGCACTTTTTCTTGGTTCTTGGTTAAAAACAAAACTTGGAATGATTCCCTCTGGGTGTTTCTCATATACTGATGTCCTGTTAGCCAATTAAACCACCAGAACCATCTGAACATTAAAATTTAAGGTTTGTCGGGAAGATAAATTTATTAGACTGTAATATTTTTTCAGCTCTGCCGTGACAGTGTTAAACATGGCCACAAATTGAAAGAGGCATCATGTATAAGGTATTCCAGCTTTAGAAGACATAGATAATGGGTTTTATTCCCACAGGAGCCACTTGAGATAAAACAACCCTTGCTATTTAAAGCACTTTCCAAGAAGTGGTCTATATCATCACCGAGAGCAGTTTGAAATAACAACACAAAAACTGCTTTACTGCAGAAGGCCTGTGTAACACCTGCTGTATGAAAACATACAACATAACTTTATAAACATATTTATTCATATGTTTGTGATCTATGTGTGCAGACACTGTTTTTTTGTCTGATTGTAAACTTCATAGCAGTAACACGTCTTTGGGTTGAAAACAAAGTCAGAGTTTAAATTTGTGTACAGTTAAAATGTTTATTAGATTTTAAATCATGACCTTCTCAAATTGAAATGAAATGAAAATGAAATACAATTCTGTCTCTTTCACAGACTGTTATCTTCCTACAGTAAAAACCTGCTAGTGAAGCCACCACTCAGCTTCATTGTGCAGCACTTACCAGCTGTTGTAGTAATGTCTATTACCACTGATTGTCTGTCTTTATTGAGACAGACAAGCATGTCTGGAATGGCATGAAGCTTTTCTGTTCCCCGAGGCACAAGTTTCTGAGTTAAACCCAACATGTGTAAAATTAAGAGGCTGGATTACTGTACAGCACGCACTGTCCTATACTGCAGGAGGGATTTCCACACATTTGCAAGAAGATACAGTATATGCACAGGGTTTTTATTTGCTTTTTGTGAACATGGTTAATTGAACTTTTGGTTTATTCTGGGAAGGAACATGTTTTCTTGTCTGTTAAAGACATATTCCTGTGACCAGAGATTAGCAAAAGATCCATAAATTGTTCTTTAGCGAGATATATTTTTAGTCTTTATGCATTGAAATATAGTCATTGAGGTGGCTAATGGTCCATTTTATAATTTGTAAACTGGACTGAAGTTAAGCACCTTCTAGTTGAATTGACAGCTGGATTGAATCCTACTAAATGTAATTTACCCCCCCCCCCCCAAAAAAAAAAAAAAAAATAAATAAATAAATAAATAATAAATAAAATTTAATAAATCATGCATGATTTAAATTTGGCAGATTTCGTCTTTCCTCTTTGAGTAAATCTGCATCTCTTCCGGTTTGGCTGCAGTATGAAGATACTCTGAAGGTTTTTTGGTTTTATTTTGGCTTTTTTTACACGATGATCTTGAACTTGTGTGGAGATCAAACATAATTTTCTCTGTCAAATGAATGAAACAGATGCAGCTCAAATGAAGGACCATTGCAGTTGAAAAGAGTTGGAGACCAAACAGGAGGTTTTCTCTGGAAAGCACCACAGTGTCCAAGCCCAGAGGCTGTGTATAAGCGCAGACGTTTTGCTTTCTCGCACATTCAAGAGGTTGCGCACCATGAATTTATCCCCTAGGGTCAGACTGTCAGTGCCGAGCTCTGCAAAGACAGAGGGAGGATGTTTGCTGCTGAAATGATGCCACACACTGTTGTGCGCTGTTTCACAGCAGTGCCTAAAATCATGTGAGTTTTTTGGCTTTTTCAACACAGTCTTTGCTGACCACCTGCATCGTTTGCCAGATTTGGCTTCCTGCACCTGTGCCCTCTTTCTCCAAATAAAGTTGAAGTTAAATTTCATTCTGACAAAGTAGAGGAGCCTACATTGCAGATTTTCAAGCTCAGATGTTCAGAGCAGGACACCCCAGGAACAATCTAAAAATGGCATTTCTGGAAGCAGCGTTAGGCGCACATGGAGATGAACTCGGAAACAAGACTGCAAAGTTTGAATCAACATTTTTGTTTTATTTTTTATTTAACAAATAGATTCATAAAACATATGATTGCATTGCAAATGCTAAAACTCAGACAGACTAGATGAATAAAGATGTTTACGATACTTTATCCCAAAAGTTTACTGTACTGGAATTTACTATAGCACTGCAGCTTAAAAACATTAAAAACAACATAGCCTGTTAAAAATAAATACAATATCACAAAACAAAATAGTCCCAAAATGTAAAAGGTTACACAAAAAGAAATCAATAAAAACAGAAACTGGAAACAAGAGAAGAGTTCAGTAGATCCAAACCTAAATATAATACACTGAGGAAAGATTTTCTGCATTTGTCCTTGTGATAGAAGAGCCCAAACAGATGTAAGACAAAGTGCTCCACTGCCCGTCCAGTAGGCAGTGGGCAGAACAAGTCACCTGTTATTTATCCGAAGGCATTCACTGTAGTCAGTCGTTTGGGTCGTTTTGGAGGAATCCAAACATACCTGTCTCACCTTAACCAACAGGTGCTGTAGTGGGGGGATAAACCCAGTAAAACCACATTTTACTGTAACTTTTTCTCCATCTTTACAATATTTTCTTGACAAACTGAATCAGTGCATAAGTTAGATGTTAAAAATACATATCAGGAGCCATTTAGTCATTTTGTTTCTCTGCAATTTAAATTTTTTAGACATGCCATAAGGTGTGAAAAAACAGTTTCTCAGGGACACTTGCTAATTGTAATGCACCGTTGCTCATTCTGACGTTATTATCAGAATTTAGGATTCTGTGGAACATATAATTTGCTTCCCCGTGACAGTTATTTCAGCAAACCTAGATTTTAGATGCCAAAGTGAATATTTTTAATAAAACAGGCTCTTGTGTGTCTGTTGACATCAGTGATACCGTAACCATTTCACACTTTGCCTCTCAAACAGTGAAAGGTATAGAGTAATAATTATATAGTTAAATAATAATCAATGATAATATATTTAAAACCAAGAAGTCAGTAGTGAGCAAAAACAAAAAGCATATAAAGTACATTGCAGGGTTCTTAATCACCACAAACGATTAAGATAGGTAGCTAATATGGATTTACATGAAAATGTGTTAAGTTTGTGGTTCGATGCTTTCTTGTGATTGTTTTCTGGTTGCCTTGAAATAAAATATTACTTGATACTACTTACTTACAACCTACTGTCTAAAATGAACAAAAATATTGGCTTATATGTCGTCCTTTTAAACACCAAATATCTGTCCTGATATTGGTCTTAAAACTCCCTTATCAGTTTGGCTCACAGATGAAATATTTTTACCGTGATCTGGAAACCCTAAAGGAAGCCGTGAAGTTCTCCTACTTTTTTATTTATTCATGATGTTTTCAGCAACCTTAAATCGGCTTATAATATTCTAGTGATGATTTCCAATAGTTCCTTGATGCAGTGATGTGGAAGTGCACCCCAGGTACAGTGTGACGTCACTCTGGCGTATATACAGTTATTCACCCTTTTGAAAACATTGAACTATGCACATAACTTGTTCTGGATGCTGATGAGGTTAAACCAAAGCACTGATACTCAACCTGGTAATAAGTTGGTCTTTAGCACCACTGTCAGTATGTGCGGTCATATGCAGAGTGCCCCACTTCATTAAACACTGCATGCATCACAACATCAAAACAACAACTTTAAAGCAAAAAGAAGACCGCTACCTTCCTGTGCTAGATAATGGTGGGTATTTGATTTGGACTACAGTTTTTGAACTACTACGGTGCTGACTACTAAATCAACGTATACCCATTGGGACTGCACAAATTGTGCCTTCGGGTTCCCACGATGAGTTCCCACCCTACTTTCCCCTCCTTCCCCTATTCACTGAATGCTCTTCCCTCTCTTGTTCCCATTGGCTGGCTGCCTGACTGGGACTTCCCTCCCGCCCTGAGACTGTCGCACCATCCAGTGACAGTCCTCCCATAAATAGGTACTCTATGCTCTCATGTTCTCTCACTTTGCCAGATGTAAGCCTTATATATCCATGTTGTCTGCCTTTGGTGTGGCCTTTTGATTCAGACTGGACAGAATATACAGCAACCTTGTATATTCTTTTGATTTCTGATGCATGTCTTGGTAGTAACATCTTCTTTTGGCTGAAGTTGTTGTCTTTTTCATTTTTTTTCCATCAGTGTTCTCTTATTTAAATTCCCCTCTGTTGTTTTTCCTGTTTCACTTTCGCCTACTTCTTATCGCAGTGTGAATCTTTGTATTTGCCTTATCTGGTTTTGAGCTTATCATTCATCTTTGCGCCCTTCTTGCTTTCTTCCCCATCTGTTACATCGACTGTACCAGCATGCAATCTTTTTTGATGGCAAGGAGAAAAGCTTTATTTGGAAGTCATGTCACCTCAAGTTGCTGTTCCAGTGAGAAAGCGCGGAAAAAGTCATTTTAAAAAGCTGCAAGAAATCTCTTGCTTTAGATGCAGTTTATGTAACCCCTCAGTCACCTAAACGTTACATTTTTTTCTCTCTTCTCTTTAAAACAGCTGCTGTTTAGGGAATCTTTAAAGTAAAGAATAATGTAATAATTTGGCATGCTGCTTGCAGAAACAGTGACATTTCTGAGCCACCACAAGTTCTTGTTTTTTCATTTGGATTTTTTTTTTTGTGTAGATTCAATTTCTGCTGTAGCAAGTTTTGCAGAATGTGCCTTATCAGGAGCTTTGTGGTGCTCTGGCTGATGCTGAGGCTTATCTTTATGAGCACAATGACTCTCTAAATAGTGCCAGAGAGAGACAAAGAGAGTGCATGTGTGCGTGCTTTTGGGGTTTGTGTTTTTTTTTTTGGTTTTTTTGTGGGGGCTGTCCACAGGAATGGGGCAGGCACTATTGTAAGCTTATGTTAGTGCAAGTGGTAAGTGATATTTTCAAGCTGAAGGAGAGAGAAAACAGGAAGGGATAGGAAATGTTTCAAACTGGAAACTATAATAAAGAGAGGAAAGGAATGGATAAGATATGGAGAGGAAGGAAGTGATAGTGGCTATTGGTGGCTGTGAATTGGAAGCAGAAACAAGTAGTGAGAAAATGGTGCTTTATTAATTTAATTTTTTTTAAAAATTAATAAAGCACAATTGAACAACATAGTGAAGGAAACAAATTGCCAGAAACACCCTAAACTGAAACCAACTCTCACACAGACACAAACAACAGAGAGGAAAAAGAGGCTGAGCTGTGTATGAACTCTGTGTGTAGGCGGTGCTCTCAGTGCTGAATGACCCACTCAGCATTCCCGTTAAAGCCAGAGACTCCCAGTGTTAATTTAGACTGCTGGGGATGTGTGTTGCATTGTGTCATTATTTGTCATCAGTACTGATGTATCAATAAATGAGGAAAAATTTGAGGCTGGCGATTTGAGACGGGAGTTCTCTCTCCTTTTAAAAGTGTACGGTCAGGTAGAAGTTGTGCGCAGAGGATCCACAAAATTAAACCTTTTTAGTTTCTATCATTTATGTTAGAGTCTGAATTTGCTTTCTCCAACATACTGCCATACAAATGTGTGCCTAAACCTCTGGTCTGCATCTGTGCTCTCTGCATTCCTGCACGTGGCTAAACATCTGACTAGTAGCACAGCCCCCTCTCTCTCATCAAGCAGCCTGTCCCATTGTAGCTGTAAGAGGCCATCTGTCAGAGTGCTGACGGTGAGTGAACAGGCGTGTTTTGACAGCTGCTTCCTGAGGATGCTGTGTTGCTTTCATCAAGATATTTAGCATGTTCTTTGGACATATCTAGAGTTCACATTTATGATGAGTAGTTGTTAAGTAGTTTCCCTGACTGTTTCCTGGCCCCTGAAATGCCTTAACACATCTCCAGTCCTGACAGTGAAAGGCCAGCTGAGCCCTTCACAGTTTACATCTGTGGTTTTCTTCTGGGTAACATCATGGCAAACCTACATATTTTTTTAACCAAACACCGCAGCAAACAAGTGCAAAGTCATCTTCAATACAAGCAAACATAATTTGAAATGTTATAAAAAGCTTGATAAAAGCAAAAACATTGCTTGATTAAAATTTGTCTGGGCCACTTCCAGGACTCCTGCTAAGTTTGGATCACTTTGTTAAAGTGTTGTTTAGACCACTTGCAGATACACATTTGCAGTTTCACTTTGGACATGAACCTTATGCAGAGAGAAAACATTGACTTCTGTGTTAAAGGGACTTTTACTTTTATGCCAAGAATATCAAATGTAGTCGGACCTGAGGCCCTGCTAAGGTAAGATCCAGAGGCCAGGGTAGAAGTGTGAACAGAAGCATGCTCTTTTTTTTTCTCCCACCTTCCACCACTTCTTTGTTGAGTCGTGTGTAGTTACTGTAATGCCCTGAGGAATATGAAGGTTCATCAAACCAAGTGTCCCGTCATACTGAAAAGCCAAAATCCTTTTGGCTGAACCAATACACTATATAGTTACTCTCCATAGTTGGCACCATGAGCCTCTCCACCCCTTTTGTTGAATAGAGGAAATCTAGCAGCCATTTCGGATTCATGAGTTCAAGTGGTCACAGCCACACTTCCAAGGAGCAATCTAAAAATAGTTGGAGCACTAGAAGCTGTGAAGAGACACACAATGACCTTAAAAGAAAAATATTTTCAATCTGGTGTGCTTTTTATTTTTTAATGAGTAGAGACATGAAATCTTTTGATGGCACATTTTAAATGAATGATGTGACCTGTGGTGAAAGGCTGGCAGGATTCTTTTTGTAGTCTGCATCTTTTAATTGTTTCTTTACATATAGATCAGCTGTACTGAATGCAAATGCTTGGATATAGCACATTTATATTGTTTTATACAGTTTACTGTTTTACACTATGGTCTGAGATGTTTGTACTAGTTACAAGGAGATTACTAAAGATGAGCTAGGGTTTCTTTATTGGTTAATCTGATTATTTTTCCATTCGTTGATATACTATTTGATCTCAGAAATGTCAGTGACATACAAAAACATTACCATTCAAAGAGTAATGGATAATATTATTTTTTATTTTAGCTTTTTGAGACTTTTGAGTCTTGTTATGATAGGACACGATAGCTGTCCTAGATGATCCAGTCTGGGGAAATCATAGTATTTTTTGGACCATAAGGCGCACCATATTATAAGGTGCACTGCTGATGAACGGGTCTGTTTTCATACATAAGGCGCACCAGATTATAAGGCGCATTAAGCGAAACAAAACAGTCAGATAAGTCAAACGTTACTCAACTCATTCTTCTTGCTTCCTCCACTTCCGTACCATTGATTCATTAATGTTGAATTCTCTTGCAGCTGCTCTATTCCAATGTTGTTGCAGTACTTTAATTAATAACCTCGTATCGTGGATGGATTATCTCAGTTGTTCTCCTGACTGAAGTTTGGTCCATTTACAGCATCCTGCCATGCAATTGCATTTGTCCCTAACCATCAGGAAACCTCACATTAACTTTTATTGAGTGGATAAAAGTTAGCATTCATCCTCCAGCTTCAGTTTATGTTATGCTAACATAGCTGTGTCGCTAGCGATCACGTATCACATCATTATATACCAGCTAGCCCAACTTCAATAACCCTACAAACATCACTGCTGTTTAGTTTTCTGTCTTCATTTATGTTGGAAGTGATAGCAGAGCTGTACGTTTTAATCTTTTCAGAAATCTCTCAGTTAGAACATGCTATATCATGTTTAGGTGGAAACTAGCGAGCTAACTTCCTGCTAACTTCTAACTCTGTTAAATTTAATAAATCCTGTTTTCATGTATGCCTGGATGTTAAACTTAATTGTTACACCTGGTAAAGCAGCAACACTGATCATTTTATTAAAGATGAAAGAATTTAGACAGTTTTTAACTCTCAGTGACGCCGCAGTGTTCGTTTGACTTTGGGACCTGAAACAGAATTTGAAACCGGATTACTCCGCGAGGCTCCTGACTACGGTAGCCTTACTGCTCCGACAATCCATCAAGCAGTGCAGCTTCATAGCTTGCCAAAGTCATACTAAAGCATTTTTGACAGACTTTTGAGTGCCGTGTACAACATAAAATCCGTTCGAGGTCAGTAAGCACAACCAGAATTCATACATAAGGCGCACCGAATTATAACGTGCACGGTCGATTTTTAAAGGATTAATTAAAGGATTTTAAGTGCGCCTTATAGTGCGGAAAATAGTACTTTTTTTTTTTAGTCCTTGTCACAATGAGAAAAAGTCACCCACAAAATCATCTATCACATGTTTTACTTAATTGATCATCCCATATGTCAAAGGATAATATGTATTAGCTCAGCAACCATAATCTGTAACCTTCATGATGAGGGCATTATCAGCCTCTCACCTCCATACAGTCCAAATAAGGTTTCCTCAATGCGTAGCCCATCCATACCCCTCCCTTGTTTCCATTTGCCTAAAGCTCATGAAAGTGTTTGCTTAGCTGCCAGGTTATTGATTCCTGTGTGCATCAGGTGAGGAATGCGGTTACCTCCCCGATCTTCAAATATGTAGCAGCATCAGGGTCAAGCCCACACTTTACCATAGTGACTAGAATTATATTCCAAGTTATTTTTGTCGTGCTTTGCTGCAACCGCCGAAATGAGCTTGTTTAAGCTGGAGTGCAGAGGGGAGGTGAGTTCAGATGTTGTGCGTGTGCATGTGTGCGTCTGTTTGCCAGGGTTTATTTAGAGTTTATATTAACAGGGATATAACAGCAGGACTGACAGTCTGTTTTATTCATGAGCGTGTTAAGTGTGTACATTAAACAGCCAGCGTGGGAGCGATGCTTTGTGTGTTCCCGACTGTCACGCTGTAATACAAGAATGCAAGAATTACATTCATTTTATCACATTATAAACAGAGTAAGAAAATCTCTGAGAAATTCTGTGGATCCCACAGCAACACACCGTACACACGGCTCTATCCTGCCTTCATTATTCAGACAGTGGATTGGGACAGGGAGGACTGGCTAATTACTTTAAATTAAAATGCATCTGTTGTTGAGTGGGTGCTCTCATTTGTCTTCCAGTCCCAACTACTGAAACACTGCAGGAAGGAAAAAAGGAAGGAAAGGGAAAAGTAGGACATTTATAGAGCTGTGCTCAATGGAGTGCAGCTCACTTAAAAGGAGCTCTAATAACCCCACATTTACACGGAGATCTTTATTGAGCATACTAAACACTTAGACTTCTTTAATTAAAAACTGCCTTACTGATACACTGTTCATTGAATTTAAGGCCGGTCTGCTTCTTTGATGCTATATTTTCCCATTGCTGACGATTGCTGGCAAATTACAGTATCAGTGACATAATGTTTAGTTATTTAGCAAAAATATCCTCTGAGTGTGTATTATAGATGAATTATCAAACAGTACTTGGCTTAAGCATCTCTAGTCTTTCCTTGGGTTTCATAGTTCAGCAAAACTTTGGGATTTGGCAGGAGAGGCAGAGATGCTAACTTCCATTCTGATGGTATTCTCAGTAGACCTCAGTGCAGTGCAGCCAAGAACATGTTGATTTTTGAGTAAAGAAAAAAAAATCATTTTTACTTTGACTAAAAAAAAAAAATCCTCCCTTTTATGCACTTACTGTGGTAGTGCTGGTATTACTGCTGTCTCCTCCTACACAAACAGAAAGACCTGCTGAACATAACTATTCTGCATGTGTTTTCTAGGGCGCAGTAAAGGGGAAATGTAGGCGATATCTGCAGACAAATTATTTAGAGATGCATTAAATGATTTTAGGGCTATTTGGGGAAGTGGAACAAGCTGAGATATCACCAAGTTTGGAGTTACTATAGTGTAGGTTGAGGCACGGAGCAGCACTCATGCTTACAGCTGTGCTTTTAGCTGCTTTTTTTTTTTCTTTTTTAAAGAGTCCCATTATTCATTCACCTTTGATTCTATTTCTGTCCTGTGTAATTTTTGAGAGAAATATCAAACTCTCTAGCTGTTAAATGCTCACCTACATTTGAACAGCTGCAGACTTCACTGTTTGGTCTTTAGACTGAAGCTACATTAATCTAATCTAATAATTAAGTGAATGTGAACTAATATCCTTTTAAATTTTAAAGGTATATAAAGATATATTCATTTTAAATTTGTCAGTGCTAAATATAATAACTCAGTAGACAACTGCTTTTTCTTTGCAGAACACTGTGATTTATGGACCTGTCTTGTCAAGCACCTTATAAAAGCTGTTGTATTTTTACTGTTGTGGAAAAGGAAGTAGGAAGAAAAAAAAAGGTTCAAATGGGGACAGGTTCATGAAGAAAATTTGGGGTTAGGGATCTTTGCCCTGACACTAACTTTTTGTTTTTTTGTGTTCCATCATAGCACAGTATCTTTCCTCTCATTGCTTGAAGGTTGTGCCTTTGTGGGTTGTAACTGGCTGGCGTTATTGTCTCTGTATTTCTGCTGTGTGATTTCCTTCATTCGCTCTTTCTGTACTGGTCAGTGCTTATGTTGCCCTTGATGTTGTTTCTCTTGTTGGACAGCATGATATCCCCCTGTCTCTCGGACTTGAAACCCATCTGGTGCTCTGTCTCTCAAGTAATGTCTGTGCCCCTCTGACCACTACTTGACCCAGCCTCCTTTCTCTTCCTACAGGCTAGCCACACTGGTATGCGCTCGTACATTTACAAGCAGACCTCTGTGATTGGCTCGCAGGCGGAGCACACTGGGATGCGAACCTATTACTTCAGTGCCGACACCCAAGAAGACATGAACACCTGGCTTAGGGCCATGAACCAGGCCACGCTGATGCAGAACCACAGCGATGCAATGATCAGGTCATTATTAACATTATTCATCTCTTTTTTTTTTTCTTTTCCCAGATGAATACAGTCCTATAGTTTAAATAGGAATGTTGTCATTCGCAATTTGAGACATGCTGTTTTTGCACTGTGTTGTCTTTTATCATACTTAAAGATTCACAGAATAATTTAAAAAATGTCCTGCTCCACTCCTGCTTCTCCAAAATATGATGAATTTGTTTGTAATATTAGTATCATTCAAAAAATACATTCTGATTGCTGATGTGGGTGCTTTTTTTTTTTTTTTTAACAAACAGCAGCTTCCTTCATGAATTATTAATATGTTTACGAGGGGCAGAGATCAAATAAGTCCATCATTCACAAGCAACCTCAGATACCCGCTGCTGGCACCTCTTTATTTTCATTATCTTGTATTTTACTTTGGGGGCAGTCCCACAAGACTACACTAGTTGTTTGTGAATAACAGAAGGGAAACGTAGCTGAAGACAGCTTCCAGATGGGAATTTCTTTAACCTCTTTTTCACCCATTTCCAGTGTTTTTAGAAGCTAAACTAAAAGTACTGTGACTGCATGCTTAAAGTACTTTTTAAAGGCTTTCATCTGCAGTATGCAAAAAAATTATTTTCATTGCAAATGGATGGAATGCACAGCTAGCAACACTATATTTAGCACAGTCCACAGTAATGAGGAGAAACCAGTCACTGTAGTGCTAATTCATTCTGATATGTTTAGATGTGAGCCATTGACGGGGAAAGTATCACCTGGGCTTGTCTGAACACCTCTTTAAAACTAAACTAACTATGACTTGGTGTGCCGGAGACTGGCCTATTTCTTCTGGCTGAGTGCTTTGTTTACATGGGATTTCATTAATGTGGTTGAAATAGAGATATGGTTACCAGGCTTTGAGTGTCATCTGTTTGCTTTGTGACTTCTTTGGTCTTTGCCTGCTCATAAAGCTAAGGATGCTGAGGAAAAGTTTCCCTTTCATGTGGTAGTCACCATCTAGTACAAATTGAGTTCACTACAACAGAAAAGAAGATTAAAATGCTAGAACTCTGGCTTATAACGTGTACGAGGTATCCGTGAAATGAAACGAAACAGACTTGGTTGTTATTGAGGAGGAGCCACTGCAATCCTTCGAAAAGCCTGAGGAACAAAACTGCTATCCGAATTACAGATATTGTTAATTACATTGTTAAGGGTATAAGAGTGTAAAATGACAGCATTCATTGATTTTTGCCATCTCCACTCTCCACAGACCAGCTGATAAGTTGTCGCAGCAGGCTGTCCCACAGACAAACCATGTAAGCCACCACAAGACCAAGACTTTCGATTCTGAGACAACAAGACAGATGATTCATGAGGTTCTCCTGGAGCCCATACACCGTGACGCAGAGGAGCGTTGCAGCTTTCACAAAGACTCTCCTGCCACCATCATGTTGGATCCCCCCATAGGAAGCACTGGCCTAGAAATGGACACGCACACTTCCCTCCCATCTAATCCCGCACCCTCTGCCGTACCACAGCCAGATCACATTTCGGCTTCAGCGCCTGTGTCCAGGGTGCCGTCCCGTGCTCCGTCACGAGCCGCTTCGACTTTGCCCTCCAGCATTTGCACAAGAAATGGCCTGGTCTCCACACCCAGCCCCATACTGGAACCCAACGGCATCGCAGCAGGGACGTATCAAAGGGCCCCAGAGCCACCTGCTAATAACACACAAAAGCACGCTCAGAGGAGAAGTACCCTTGAGCAGGTGGAGCAGTGGGTCAAAGTACAGAAGGCTGAGTACAAAGGGTAGGTCATTGCAATATACAAAAATGTTTTTTTTTTCTTTCCAAACAAAGTTACAAAGTGCTTCACAGAACAAGATGGGAAACAAACAACAAATAAAAAATTTAAGAACAGATAAAAGTGAAACTTTATAAGGTATCAGAATGCTGGCAGCACAAGGAGATGAAAGTGAGAGATAAAGCCAATTTAAAAAACAAACAAAAAAAACAGGTAAATTAGCAACAGATATGAAAAATGAAAGTACATTAAAAATTATCACTAGGAGAAGATGATAAAACAGCTATGAAGGTGAAAGTGGAGGCACAGAAAAAGCCTGCTTATGAAGAATATGTCTTTAAGAGGGATTTAAAAGACGATAGTGAGCTCCCTTTGAAACCGTCTCCTCAGATTGTTCCAAAGAGTGGGTGTCCTGATCGAAAAAGCCTGATTACCCTTGGTGCTCAGCCAAGGTTGTGTGATGGGCAGCAGAGCTTTAGGTAAGGGCTTAAGGCTATGACCAGGAGCGTATGGTGTCGGAAGATCTGAAATGTACTTTGGTGTGAGCCCAGAGCGAACCGTAAAAATCAACACTAAATTCTCATAATTAAAACCTTAATTCTAAAATTAATGGGTAACCAATGAAGAGAAACTAAAACTGGAGTGACATGTTCTCTTTTTTTGGTTTAGTAAGAAGTCTGGCTGCATTTTGGAACAGCTATAAGTTGGTGTAGTCTTTGTAGCTTAAACATGTAGAATAAATTGCAATAATCTAACAAAGAGGAGATAGAACCATGTATGACCATCTTTACAATTGTTTTAGATGAAATCGAGCTGATCTTACGTCTCCTAATCTGCATAAAATAAGACTGGACAACTAAAACAACAAGCTTGTTTGACCTGAAGTGGTTGTTAAAAGTCACCCCAAGGTTTTTACAGTATTGGCCAAACTTTACAGATATACAGCTCAGGTGTAAGGAGGCAGTGTGCCAGTAACATTTACTTCTGTATGTATAGTTGTCTGGCATCTGCATAGGAGATAAAACTCACACTGTGCCTTCAAATGACGAACCTCAGGAGTAACGAATAAAGTATAAGTTTATATCAAATTAAGTGCTAATGATGTGTCAATGTTGCCTTTTTGCCCTTAGAAGTAGCCTAATGTTTTCTTGCTGTTTCTACTTAACAGTGCCCCATCCAGAGAGAACACCCTGCCTCGTCGCACACCACCAACGCAACACAAGTACACCTCCATCGACGCCTACCAAACCCTGCCAAAAACTCCTCGCCAAAGTCCCCCACCTGGCCGACTCGGCGAGTACAAGTATGCCCAGGACCGCCTGAGTCACTTTCGCCTGACCCCAGATCAGGGGGGCCCGGCGTCCAACACTGTCTGGCAACTGTATGAGTGGCAGCAGCGCCACCAGTACCGTCACGGCAGCCCTACCGCACCGCTTTACACCCCGGCCCCAGAGTATCCATTTGGCCCCCGCCCACCATCTACTGTGCCTCCCTCCTCTTCAGCACCTAGGTCAGAGGGCTCTCCTCGCTGTGTCTCAGTACCACCATCATCAGCAGACATACCTCCACCAGGCCCTCCTCCTGGTATCAGCCGAACCCTGTCCCCCGCACGGAGGCCACACACGCCGGCTGAGCGGGTGACAGTCAAGCCTGTGAGTGATATATCCGTGTTGAACATCCCCTTCACTGTTTCCCCTCGCAGGACCAAATCTCAGCTGTTTAAGGTAAGATAACCCAGCTGCCATACTGTTTGTTATAGTGCTTCAGTGTTGTTAGAGTTTTTAGGTTTCAGCTTTCATGTTTACAGTGCAGATTGTCCAGATTGTCATGCCTTATTCCAAAAATGAATTAAATTATTTTCTACATACAATACCCTAAAGTTTGCTTGATATTCTTGTAAAAAAAATTTTGCCATGACACTCAAACATAAGCTCAGGTGCATTTTGTTTCGACTGATCATCAGTCAGATGTTTCTACAACTTGACTGGAGTCCACCTGTGATAAATTCAGTTGATTGGACATGATTAGGAAAACAATATAAGGTGCAATACTTAACAGTTAATGTCAGACCACAAACCAGCCCATGGAGTCCAAAGAATTGTCTGTAGACATCTGAGACAGGATTGTATTGAAACACAGATCTGGGGAACATTACTAAAACATTTCTGCAGCATTGAAGGCTCAATGAGCACAGAGGCCTCCATCGTCTGTAATTGGAAGATGTCTGGAACTACCAGTATTGTACTACCAGCATGGCCAGTCTGAACGATCAAGGCAGAAAAGCTTAGACAGTGAAATAAAGAAGAACCTGATGGTCACTCTGCAAAGCTCCAGTGTTGCTCTGTGGAGAAGAGAACCTTCCAGAACGGCAGCCATTTTTGCAGGACTCCGCAATCAGGCTTTTATGGCAGTGTGGCCAGACTGTAGCCACTCCTTAGTAAAAGCCACCTAACAGACTCTCAGACAATGAGAAACAAAATTTCTGGTGTGATGAAACAGACTGAACTCTATATCCTCAATACCAAGTATCGCATTGGGAGGAAATCGGGCGCAGCTTATCATAATAATCATCCCTAGAGTGAAGCATGGTGGTGGCAGCGTCATGATGTGAGGATGTTTTGATGTGGGAGACTAGTCAGGATGAAATGCAGATAAATGATAAATGCAGCATTTCATAGAGGCATCCTTGATGATGACCTGCTCCAGAGTGTGCTGGATCTGACTGGGTTGAAGGTTCATTTTCCAGCAGGACAATGAACCAAGATAGCCAAGCCGAGATAACAAAGGAGTGTCTTAGAGAGCAGTCTGTGAATGTCCTTGAGTGGCCTAGCCAGAGCCCAGCCCTGGAGATATGTGAAAATGGCTGTGCACTTGACAAGAGAAACTGCCCAAAAATAGGTGTGTCAACTTTGTAGCATCACACTCAAAAAGACTTTAGGCTGTAATTGTGGCTGTAGTTTCCAGATACAGTATAATTAATGCATGAAAGAGAAAGGATAACATTAATAATGTCCAGGTTCCTTTAGGCAAAGTGGTGATACTGTGCACAGAGAAGTGTCCACACACACTGTGAAAATTACAGGCAGTTCTTAATCAATGGAATGAGATTAAAACTTTACATAACGGGGAAGAAGCACCGTTTTTTGGCATCATAATTACATTTTAGGCAGTTAGCTTACACTCTCTGAATCATCTTATGATGCCCAAATCCCCAGATGCACAAGATTTAATCACATAATAATACAAGAAAAAGGGAAAAAAAAGAGAAGTATTCCAAAGCAATGTTGTGATGTACGAGGGTTATGTTCTGTAATGATAGCTTGTGTAGATGTTCTTGATTAGGATGACAGTACACAAACTACTGTTACAGATTCTGTTGCATATATTGATAAATGTATTTCATCTAATTCTTACTTCCAAGATTGCACCATTGTCTGATTTCCCCCCCCCCCCCCCCCCCCCCTGTTAAATGCAATATCAGTTAGTTTTGTATTCAGAAAAGTGTTAGTCATTCTGAACATCGTAGGCACATGTTGGAACTGTGCCTCATTGTATCCTCACTCACTCAAAAGCAGACTTGAAACGTATACATTATACATTGTTGACAACACATTTTCTCACTTATTCAAAGCATGTAAATGAACATCTGCCCATTTGTGTGTGAATACACCACTTTTAATATAGAGTGACTAATGATGGATAATTACATCCACACACATTTTGCCCTGAGATTTAAAAAAATTACAGCATTTCGATGTTAAGATCCAATCAAACATTGCATCTTCTAAAACAAGACTTGTGGCATTCTGCATTCACTCTTGTTCTAGAAAATAGCGTCTAGAGTAAGACTGCATTGAATCTGTAATAAATATTTAATATGAATGAAGTCTTATATGAAATTTTAATCTTACTTCTTCAAACAGTCTACATGAATGCGTTGTCTGTGTGTTATAGGCTGCTACTGTTGAGAGACGATCAATGCCTCCGTCCGGCTACATCACTCACACAGTCAGTGCACCCAGCCTTCATGGCAAAACGGTAAGTTTCTCAAATAAACATATAAAATGTGAATTTTAAAGGTTGTATAAACTTGTTGTTTATACATAGCTTTTCCATCTCAATAAGTCAGTGACTCGGGGAATATTTCTCTGCTATGAGTGAATTTTGATTGCTATAAACCAGTCATTAATAAGTCTTTTTTTGTTGTTGTTCTTGACCAGTTGGCAGTAGCCTATGTTGTTGTCCTCCTGCCTTTTGTTTCAGCACCATTCATCCTCCTTATTTTAGCTGCAAATTAGCCATCGACTAAACAATTGGCCAATTAGTTGTGTGAAGTGACCTATAGTATTTAAAGAAGAGCAGTCTGAGCGAAGCTTTTGTGCTTAGTATTAAGATTTGCTAGATTGAATCTCTTGTGATGCATGTGACAGCCCGAGGAGCTCACTCTGCTCCTTATTCAGCTGCGTCGCCATCAGGCCAAGATGGCTTCCGCACGTCAGCAAACGTTAGCCCAGCTCCAGCGGCTCAATGGTCCCAAAGATCCTTTCCAACACAACCACCTCTTCAGTGCTACCACCACTAGCACCAGTCCCCTCCTCAGCGCCGGCCCCTCTCCCGTGTCCCATGTTGGACACATGGGCCTCTCGGCATCACTTGGCCCTTGCAACACCCAGGTGGGGGCTAATGCGGCACGCCTGCCTGTCTGCCCCTCATTTTACCAGGGACTCATAGAGGTTGCCACTAAAAATTGTGCAGGGCTGCATTAGTCTTAAATCATGAATACCATTTCAGTTTTATAGCTTATTTTACACACATAACTCTTTAATTTGTTCCTAATGTAATGCATTATTAGCATTTTCTGGCTCAATATTTATGCGCATTATTTATACCACTGTGCAAGGTAGGGTTAGTCAGTTTGTCTGTGGGAGGAAGCTGAGGTATCCAGAGAGAACCTGCACAGGTACAAAAAGGTTCTGGGTTTGAAATTCAAATCCAGAACTGCTTTTTTGTGTGTGCTAGGAATCAGACCACAGTGTTGCCCTGTAGAAAACAATCCTAATTAAGATAGGTGGTTACAGTACTGGTTTACAAAAAAAAGTAATGCATTGGTGGTGATTTCTTTGGTCACTGTAAAGTCTCTTTTAGAGTGTTGAAAACCTTTGATCTTTAACAAGATTTTGTGAAAATAACCTTTTGATTTTGCATTCAAATTTCTGTAAGTAATCTTAGTCACCAGTTCATCCTGGCATTTTCTCTTAAGACACCACAAGGTCAGGTGGTAATTTTCAGAAAATCTATTTTTAAAGTGCCTATGAGTTTCTATTTTATAACTTCAAGTGAAGTTCTCTATAGTGAAAGCAGCTGCATTTCTCCAATCCTAAGTAATTTTTGTAACCCTCCTCGTCCTGCGATCACGCAACACCAAGTCTGGATGCTGAGTGATTGTGCTTTCAGTGTTCACCGATACTCATATCTCTTACTCCCATTCACATCTAAACAGTCTTTATACTGTATTGAAAAGTTACCAACTGTAAAAACATATAAAATCTGAAATGGTGATCAAGAAAACTCAGATGATGAATGAAGCCCAACCAAAAGACTCAATAAGATCCTAGTATCCTTATATTAGTGGCAACTTCTACTTTAAAGTTCCTTTGCTTAGCATCGAGAACCATCTGCCTCTTGTCCATGTGCTGTTCTTGGCTGGTCAGTTTCCATGTCGTGCTTCTACTGATACTGTTCATGGCATGTTGTGTTGCTCTCTTTTCGACGTCCACAAAGCCATCCCATGCTTTAGCAAACTGGCAATCTGTGGATGTGTTGTTCAGCTTGGTCCTCTGATGCGTGAGTCTTATTTTCGGCTGTATAGAAGTTTGCTTCTTCTACTTCTTGCTTCTATTTTACTTTTGAGTGACACGTACGGGCTGAATTCAAAGCTGAATTCAACAATATCTCAAGATCTTCTACTTCTTCTAAGAGATCTGGTTTCTGCTCGTCCTGTGATGATTGCAACTTCTCTGATCATGAAATAAATGAACACATTTTTACTGTGTGTCTCAGTGTATTGTGGTGCATGTGTGCGTAGACGTATAACAGCAAGTCACACACGTCATATTTGATACCAAAATCTCCCGGGATGCAAAAGTAATAGTTTCTGTTGCTTCTATAGATTGATGTTTCAGTGGATTGTTTAGTGCCTGTTGGCACACATCAGTAATCCAAGCTTGCATATTTGTCATCTTCTAGGCTGATGACACCTATATGCAGCTGAAGAAGGACTTGGAGTATCTGGACCTAAAGGTGAGAAAGATAATGATGGACAAAGTTGATCACCTGATTCCCGTTAGCTATTTTAATGAATCTTTTCCTTTACTTTAAGTGTTTTTTTCCCTTCAGCTGCGCCTTTCTGATTTGAAATGTCTCTAGTGTAATCTAACACGCGTGGTGATTCTTACTGACAGCCACTTCCTTCACCCTTGTTGATCTGTTGAGCGGAGACAGCTACAAATGTTGTAGCTACAAAAGGAGATGTTCAAGCATCTGTGTGGGACCAAACATCCCTAAATCCTTGCAGTGATCTTCTAACTCTTTGAGTGGTTTTAGAAGCATCTCACAAAAGCAGCGCCATTTTGTGATTGCGGCTCTGTGTCTTTGTGATTTTTGACTCCCAGATCAGAGCTCTAGAGCCCCTGATCCTCGCAGTTCACAGTTTACTACTGCACTGCACTGCTGGGCCTCTCAGGCCTCTAATGAACGTAAGCTCTGTGTATGCGCGCATGTATGTCCAGTATGTGCACTATATTAAAAGATGTAGAGCTGTGTGTAGTATGGCTGTGTTTGTGGGTGTGATTCCTGCTCGTGCATGTTTGCTTAGTGTTCAGAGGGACACAAGCTCAATAGTCTGTGTGTATGGGGTGTGTGTATGTTTAGACGTTTAGAGAGTGTGTGTTCTAGAAAGACCATCCCATTGCCTACAGCACTGCATCTACAGCTTGAACTGAATATGATGTCTTCTGTCCATGTTCACACAACCCCCTCCCACCATGTGGCGATGTTGATGGCGCTGTTAAATAATGGGCATGGGATGGCTCGGCAGTGCATGTGTTGTGGCTGTGGCCCGGTGGTTGAAAAGCCAGCTGCTTCTACCATCGTCTCTGAAACGCTGCACCTCCTTGACAATGATGCAAGGCTCTACTGTGTCTTGTTTATTTATTTGTTTGTTTTATTAAAAAAAAAGGGAACACACTCCTAAAATAAAATGAGCAAAACAGAAAAACGTCTAAACATGAATAAAAAAGAGCTGTCATCAGTGAGTTCTAGTGTTAAACATGGTGCACATGTGCTATATTCTGAGATTTGTAAAGCTAGCGAGCGTAACGCCAGTAAACTTCACAGTGGGCACCTGAAATTCGCTCCACGGCGCATTCTTCAAAGATCTGTTTTTTCACGAAAAAAAAAACCAGCAAGTGGAAACCGATAAGTCATTTTGTGCAGAGCTTCAAAGTCTCCATAGCCATTGTGTTGTTCATGGCAAGAGCTGATTTTGTGTGGCAGAAGTCTCATACTGTTATGTACACAAGGCTTAGGGAATGTGTCATAGATAGCCTGTCGCAGCCCATAATAGTTTGTAGCCGGTCTCTGTGTTTTGCATTTCCCTTACTTCAGCACAGATGTACCATGGAGTCGTACACTTTTTTGTTTGTTTTTTACCACAACACTAATATCTTAAAATATTAATTTTGGAATTTCCAGGTACTGAAGGAGTCAGGAAAACCTGTCAAGGTTGCAGAAAGTGATGTGGATGTAAGTACGAGCTTGTTGACTGCACTAGAAAAAAACATAAACAAAAATACACTTTAGACTCTGTGATGAGGTTGTGTTTGATAATTTTCAGTTGTTACTTTGATGTCTCGAGAACTTTTTAACCAATCGGTGAAAAGCGTGTTGGTTTTTGGTTGGACATTTCAGGATGCTGTAGGTTTTTTTTGTTATATGTTTCTATTACAAACTGCATTTACCTGAATGAACAAAGATATACATATATTTAAGGACCTTTCTATTTGATGCATATTCAGAATATTCATAAACAGGTTTAATGTTTTTATGTAATAGATGAAACAGTCAAACACTCATTCGCTGCCTTTCAGCCAAGGGAACACTTAATTCTAGTTTCTTCTGACTGTTGTGGTTCAGTTGGGAGAAAAGTAAGGGCAATTTAGGCAAAACAAAACATGGATCCTGTGAAAAAAGTGTGGGTGGACACTTAGATTTCAGGAGAAAAAATCTTGCGGAGAATGTTAATAGTCAAAAGCTTTGAGTCTTTCAGTCTGATAATTCCCTGCAGCTTTTCAAACCGTCTTTGTTTTCTCTTATGAAAGTATTTCTCACGATTTACTTCTCACACACAGTTTATTTAAAATTTATGAGCATGTTGTCTGCAATGAATATTTGAGGAGCTCCAACAACAACATCGCCATGGAGACAACTTGTAGATTAATAATTTATTCAGTGGAATATAAAAACCAATGTAGAGTGTAAAAGAAAAAACAATATATACAGAGAGGTACTTTGTTCACATTAAGATTTTAACTTTGAACCTTTTTACATGCATGAAGTGATCCCACCTTTGCTTTCAGTTCAATCAGAGATTAATTAACAAGGCTCTGAGAGTCTGACACTGTAATTAAACATGTCAGGTGGGTTGCACCCACTTTGTTTAATTGCTTCACTCACAGTAATTCTAAGTACACCAAAACGAGACAGCGGAGTTGTAGGGCTGCAAATCTCAAGTGTGCTAAACCCATATGCATTAAAATGGACGTATACACAAGTATGTGTGCCCTCATGTTACTATAATGCTCACACATGCTTACGCTCAGAGACGTTTTCATTCACTGCACCTACACAAACAAGAGGAAGTTGTAAATTAAGCAAATGGGCCTCTTAATTACCAGAGGTCAAGACGCACATACACGCACACACTTTGGTGAGCACTTGAGGCATTTTATCTGTGAGTGTACAAAGGGCCCCCCTTCCATTCCTTTCCCTGCCCACTCGACTCTTTGTCTCCATCTGCAGGTGAAGTTGAGTCGGTTATGTGAACAGGACAACATACTAAAGGATCTGGAGGCGAGGATCAGCTCCCTGAAGGACGACAAGGTACACAGTAATAGTTAGAAAGACTTTAAGCCAGCCATGCCAGGACATTCTACCCGCTGTAGTCAGTCAGATGAGTCAGCCTGATTCTGGCTTATCAGTCTGAATGGAAGGTGTTACAAAATTCTAGGAAATACTACATAAAGTGCCCCATACTGTAATTAGTTGAAATATATTTGAGTTTAATAGCTTAAAGCAGCTGTCAAAGTATGTGGCAGCACACATCAGAGTCAAAACAAGTTTCCTGCTAAATGTAACCTTCACTGTCATAATTAGGAAAGTCGACTGAAGTAGAGACAGACGCTTTATTTACCTCAGCTTTTACTGTTACAACCCCACATGAAAGTACACATTCCTCATCAGATTCTGAATAGTGTTATTTGCAAAATAATGTAGGGCATGCAGTTAAAGTCTGACCATATACAGCTCAGGATCTACTTTAATGAAAGTCAGTCAGTATCTCATGGCAGCGCAGCTCTGTGGAAACATGCTGCCCCCTGGAGGTATTTTAAAATAGTCATCTGCTGAATAGTAAGTGTCCATTTATAGAACAGCATTCTACAAACAAGCCAGGGGTCGGTTGCTCTCTGTTCATCTCATGCTGATCTCAACCTTGTCTCTTCAGGACAAGCTGGAGAGTGTATTAGATTTGTCCCATCAGCAGATGGAGCAGTACCAGGAACAACCAGCTCATGCCCACAAAATCGCCTACCAGCAGAGGCTGCTGCAGGAAGATCTGGTGACGATCAGGGCGCAAATATCCCGCGTTTCCACGGTATCTATGACTGAGTGTTATTGTATAAACACTCATTTCACAGTCCACACATAATTCTACAAATGCATTTGTTTCAATGCTTGCAGCTGCTTGTTATTATGTGCCATATGTTTAACAGTGTGCCTCTAATACACTTTGTGTGTGTATACAAAGTGTGTATACAACTTAACAGAAAAAAGCTCATGGCCTTTATATCTTACATGATACCGTGTAGATTAATTATTTATTTATTCATCACGTTATAATGTGCTCCATTATTGACTTATGGGTTTTTGGTTTGTATTGTTTTTTTCTTATGCGGGGAGGCTAAAATGGGCATGTGGGGATGGATGACTGCAGATCAAACCTCCCTACAGGCACAAATAAGAGAACCTGAACCCGTTTACCGTGGGACTATGTATTAAGTCTTTCTGCATGTGTGTGTTTGTTTAATGCAGGAGATGGCATATGCCTGGGAGGAGTACAGCAGGCTTGAGAATTCAGTAGAGCAGTTGAGGCTAGCACTGCAGGCACAAATGAACCACAGCTCCACCTCTCAGGTAAAACGTGTTACTGCATGTTAGAGCGGAGCCAATCTAGTTCTGGATTTTCAGTTAAAACAGGCATTTACTCATAGCCTGGATTTTATATGGCGCTTCTTTGTTTTTGAAGACTATTTTTATTTTTATTTATTTATTTTTTTTGTATTTTGTCATCACTATATTGCTCGAGTGCAGACTCTCACCCTCGGAATAAAATAGAAACATTGCATCAGCAATTTTAGAATTGCAACAATTTTTACATAGTGTGTGTCCCTCTGTGTAAAAACAGTTTAATAATATGCTCAAACATAAGTGAACAACTGAAGAGCAAGCAGTTTCATGGCCGGGTGTGGCCTGTTTAATAGTCTTTCTTTTTAGTATTAATCAATAGGTCAGTTGTGGTCTAGAGAATTGTTGATGCAAGTAGAAGAGGGCATCATTCGCCTGAAAAATCACGAGTTGGTAAATTCTTAGAACGGAATGCACAGACAACACAACACCACCAAAAGACCTGCAAAATCAAATCGAGAGCTAAAGTGGAAGACAGTAGAACATTTTCCTTGGTAATAAAAAAAATAAGCCCTTTACTAGATGTAGCCAAGTAAGAAAAGCCCTTGAGGAGATGCATATACAGGGAGTGCAGAATTATTAGGCAAATGAGTATTTTGTCCACATCATCCTCTGCATGCATGTTGTCTTACTCCAAGCTGTATAGGCTCGAAAGCCTACTACCAATTAAGCATATTAGGTGATGTGCATCTCTGTAATGAGAAGGGGTGTGGTCTAATGACATCAACACCCTATATCAGGTGTGCATAATTATTAGGCAACGTCCTTTCCTTTGGCAAAATGGGTCAAAAGAAGGACTTGACAGGCTCAGAAAAGTCAAAAATAGTGAGATATCTTGCAGAGGGATGCAGCAGTCTCAAAATTGCAAAGCTTCTGAAGCGTGATCATCGAACAATCAAGCGTTTCATTCAAAATAGTCAACAGGGTCGCAAGAAGCGTGTGGAAAAACCAAGGCGCAAAATAACTGCCCATGAACTGAGAAAAGTCAAGCGTGCAGCTGCCAAGATGCCACTTGCCACCAGTTTGGCCATATTTCAGAGCTGCAACATCACTGGAGTGCCCAAAAGCACAAGGTGTGCAATACTCAGAGACATGGCCAAGGTAAGAAAGGCTGAAAGACGACCACCACTGAACAAGACACACAAGCTGAAACGTCAAGACTGGGCCAAGAAATATCTCAAGACTGATTTTTCTAAGGTTTTATGGACTGATGAAATGAGAGTGAGTCTTGATGGGCCAGATGGATGGGCCCGTGGCTGGATTGGTAAAGGGCAGAGAGCTCCAGTCCGACTCAGACGCCAGCAAGGTGGAGGTGGAGTACTGGTTTGGGCTGGTATCATCAAAGATGAGCTTGTGGGGCCTTTTCGGGTTGAGGATGGAGTCAAGCTCAACTCCCAGTCCTACTGCCAGTTTCTGGAAGACACCTTCTTCAAGCAGTGGTACAGGAAGAAGTCTGCATCCTTCAAGAAAAACATGATTTTCATGCAGGACAATGCTCCATCACACGCGTCCAAGTACTCCACAGCGTGGCTGGCAAGAAAGGGTATAAAAGAAGAAAAACTAATGACATGGCCTCCTTGTTCACCTGATCTGAACCCCATTGAGAACCTGTGGTCCATCATCAAATGTGAGATTTACAAGGAGGGAAAACAGTACACCTCTCTGAACAGTGTCTGGGAGGCTGTGGTTGCTGCTGCACGCAATGTTGATGGTGAACAGATCAAAACACTGACAGAATCCATGGATGGCAGGCTTTTGAGTGTCCTTGCAAAGAAAGGTGGCTATATTGGTCGCTGATTTGTTTTTGTTTTGTTTTTGAATGTCAGAAATGTATATTTGTGAATGTGGAGATGTTATATTGGTTTCACTGGTAAAAATAAATAATTGAAATGGGTATATATTTGTTTTTTGTTAAGTTGCCTAATAATTATGCACAGTAATAGTCACCTGCACACACAGATATCCCCCTAAAATAGCTAAAACTAAAAACAACTAAACTCTCCAAAAACATTCAGCTTTGATATTAATGAGTTTTTTGGGTTCATTGAGAACATGGTTGTTGTTCAATAATAAAATTATTCCTCAAAAATACAACTTGCCTAATAATTCTGCACTCCCTGTATTACTAGAGATGGACCGATCCGATATTACGTATCGGTATCGGTCCAATACTGACCTAAATTACTGGATGGATATCGGAGAGAAATAAAAAATGTAATCCGATCCATTAAATATCAAAAAAGCACCTCACAAAACTTGCGACATGGCATAACTCGGCTCATAACCATAGCACGTCGGAGCAGTTGCATCACGTGATAGAGCGGCTGTGGCGTGCGAGACCTGTCGCGGTCTGGTTGAGCATTTGTAGCCTCGCTACCAAACCGGCATTTCATCTCTGAGAAAGTTATCCCAGAGAGAAGTAAAGCAAGTGTGTAAGTTCATCTCTGAATGTTTGTAAAGCATTCCAGTGTAAGCTTAACAACGATATATGGAGCGACTGCCTCTTCTCTCTCCCTCCCTCTCCTGTTACTACTTCAATCATGAAACTGATTAATGATCAGCTGATCGGCTTTTCTGTCACGAGTCCGTTCTCTTCTTTGTTTTTGGCCCACTTCGCACCAGAAAGAGGAAACCAGCGGCTGAACAACAGCAGCAAGAAAGATGTTGAATCTATTAAATTATTCTTGAAAAATAATTTATTTCTGTGCATTTTTTTTCACACTGCATCAAATTAAAGTTGATTACGTCGATTAAGCATCATGAGGTGGGGTGGGTGGTTCCCTATTTTTTTTTTTTTTTGCTGGGAGTTTGCAACCCTATTAGTTAGGTTGCTTACTCTTTAAAATACCAGAATAGGAAGGATGGAGTAGGTTTAAGTTTATTAGATTGATCAGTATTGCTGAACTATGAAATATTTTGGGTGCAGTGTATTTTTTGCATACAGGTATAACAGAATAGCTTTAGTGTTTTTGTTTTTTTTAAACTTGAGTATGAACTTATACAAAATGCAGCAAGATATTAAAAAAACAGTTTTATTGATTAAAAACACACTATATCGGATTCATATCGGTATCGGCGATATCCAAATTTATGATATCGGTATCGGACATAAAAAAGTGGTTTCGTGCCATCTCTAATATGTACACATGTCATATGTATGAGCAAAAAACTTTCAAGAACAGAAATATACCCTTTTATTTTTCTTTGAAGTGCTGGGGCACCGGTTCAACATTTACTGGTTTTAGACATTTATAAAACTACAAGAAGCAGCTCATCTCATTTGTTTATTTTCCAGTCCAGTGCAAATTAGAAGGAAAACATCCCAACAATGACCTAACTACAGTTACAGGCCCGATTTTGTAAATGAAGATGAGGCCAAAATGAAACCACATCAAATATGAGGTGAACTGAGTCGGATTCCTTCTGCTGATTTTGTCTTTATGTTGTTATACAGCAAGAGAAAGCTGAGATGAAGCGCGAGCTGTGGAGGATTGAAGATGTGATGGCCGGACTGAGTGCCAGCAAAGCCAACTACAAGATTACCATCGACTCTGTCCAGAACCCAGGTAGAGAGCCCAAAACCAGAGCACTCAGTGCAGGGACTGGTAATGATAACCAGATAGGAAGAGAGTCATTAAGATCCAATAAAGGCCTTGATCTCAACACACCTTGTAGGTGTAGAGCTAAAAATGGCCACATGGTCTGATATTTAGTATTTTATATTCTGTGCATATTGTGCTGTAATTACTATTACAGTGAGTCTGACTATGTCACTGACTTTCACTCCCTGTTCTTCTGCTTTCCAATCAAATTTAGATTGAAACTGTATTTCTCTTACTCCTTCTCTCAGTGTAAATGAATAAGAAATTCTTCCCGTGCCTGGGTGTAAACCTCAGTAAACGTCTTATATTTAAAATCTAAATTCTGATTTCTCTGCATTCACACATCCCACCAGAGAGGAAATTAGTGCCTTCAGTGTCAGAACCAGCAGTGCCTTCTCCAAGTGCAGAGATTCAGCCTCCTCCTCGCAGCTCCATCCCAAACATCCACTCTTATACTTTGCCTCACAGCACTGTGCCAAAGTGGGTGAGTGCCACAGCTCTGCTGGTAAAAACGTCAGAGTCAGCTGAAAGTTAACTTTCACGAAGTTGCTGGATTTAGTCTAAATGAAATGTTATCAGCAAAATAACGATGCTTTCTTGTCCTCGTTGCTGCACAGGCAGAGGACAGTGCCCCACCCAGGCCACCACTGCCTCGCCAGTACGACTATGAGGATATACCTCCTGTGGTTCCGCCCCTCCCCAAAGAGGCCTCAGTTATCCGCCACACATCGGTGCGTGGGCTGAAGCGCCAGTCAGATGAGAGGAAGAGGGACAGAGAAAGTGGGCAATATGTTGTCAATGGAGACTATAAGGTACGCCGCCATTTACTCCCTGTTGTTGTGTTAATTCTGTGTGTATTTTCTCTACAGGTTAGATCAGTTAAATATCTCATTTTATATTGTTCGCTGCAGCCAAAGAAGTCTATCCAGTCCAACTTCCTGTTTAATCTTTTCTGGTTTCAGACTGACTTGCGTTCATACCTGAGTGAACCAGAGCTGCCAGGAGTAAACCACCACAACATTGGGTCTGACACTGACTATCAGTATTTCTCAAGTAAAGGTATCTGAAAAGTAATGTGTAAATGATATATGGTATCTGACTGGAAAAGGTTTCCTGTTGAACTTGATTACACAATTTTAAAGCAGCCAGTGATTTCCCATCAGCATTGTGTAGTCTAGTTACAGTATATTTTAAATACCATGAAAAGTCCTGGCTACATACATATTTAAAAATACAGAATAGAGTTGTGTTATGATGGGATGGAGATGTAAAAGATGGAGGTGTAATCATAAAAAGATTCAAAGAGGAAGTGTGTAGTGGAAAATACTTATTTTAATAAGAAACTAAGATGAAGTCTCTTTAGACTTGAGTATTCATCAGTTAAAATTTGAAACATGCTCTTATTAAATGGTACATGGACTGGTACTTACACAGGGCTTTTCTACTCTGACTACTCAAAGCTGCTTATCTCGCTAATAAGCCTTCCTTTAGTTATAGAATTGTCATCATTTGGAGGCTGATGTTTGACAGTGGATGATTATCTGGAATTTAATTAACATTTTTAAAATCTAAAATGTAACATTTTTTAAAATAAAGAATCTGATTTTGTAATCAGTTTTTACGTTTGCCAATTACATGAAGGCATCTTTTAATGTTGATTCTTTTTATAATACCTGACCCCTCAGACAGCACAACATTTGTATATTAATTCAAGTCCATATTCCTAGTACATATTCCATAAGAGATTTCAATGTTTTCATTAAATTAATTTACTGCTCTTGTTATTTTCTTGGTCTGTCAGGCTCTTCCTCTCGACAGAACCAGTCCAACTCATCTCATCTCATCTCATCCTACGTCACCCTAAGGAGACGACTTGGGAGCTCTGCAGCAAAGGTGAGTAAAGACAATAAACTGGACAAACTCAGGGTTTGTCTGTTTTTAAAAGCCTGTTTTTTTTGTTTGTGAGTCCTGTTTTAATCTTATGTTCAATTACGTGTTTGTTTTTGTTTTTAATATGATATGTTTGCAAACTGACACCACTGAAAAATCTCTCACTACAACTTTCTCCCAGTTTTGTCACTCGGTTTGTGGACCATCTGTGTGAGCAGTAGAAACAGATTTTTTGCATCTGTATCCAGGCAAATTGATTTTTCTTTGGCATTTACTACTTCTGCTATTTTACTGTTTGGTTTTGTGTCCATTTTGTTTTCTGCCACTTTTGATCTGTCTTATTGGTCCAGACCCAGATCTTCGAATGTGTCCAGTCTAACTGATATATTTGGCAGTGTGGATGAAAAAAAGCTTTCTTGATTAGGTCCAGTTAGCACCGTGTGAGGACGAATGATTAGTCAGTCAATGATTCTGGTGGGATAGAAACCACTGTAAAGCTGTAAGATGGATATTTTAAAGAGCCAGTGTTTGCTTTCTTTCAGCAGCTGTCAGCCATGGCTACAGGTTTAACTTTGCTCTACTTCACTCTTACAATCTCAATAAAAAGCAGCATGTTGGCATGGCTATGCATCTAATTGGCTTCATAGTAAGGTGGATAGTTGATCTCTAATGATTGGTTAGGGTGGACTGTATCCTCTCCCAAATGGAAACTGTTAGAGTGGATATGTAGTCTGAGTGAAGATAGAAACTGGGATTTAAGGGTGGGAATTCAGACTTCTTCTCTTATAGCACTAACCAAACATCCCCATGTCATACCAAAGCTTTCCTTGTTCTGTTTTTTCCTGCCTTTACTCACTAGGAAAGACCTAAGAGTGCCTTGGAGTGTCTGTCATCAACTTCCGAAGTCCTGCAGCCCTCGAGCAGCCAGGCCAGAGGCCGAATGACTGCGGAGGAGCAGCTGGAACGAATGAAGCGCCACCAGAAAGCGTTAATTCGGGAGCGCAAGAGGAACCTCAGCCAGGGCGAGCGTTCCAGCACGGGCCTGTCTGCCTCCAGCGTCACCGCCCAACGCTCGTCGTCCTCCTCAAGGCTGCCCTCGAGCACGTCCGACCCTCCAGCCTCCGTACGTTACTCCCAACCCCACCGCAGCAGCAGCAGGCACAGGGAGCACCACCTCCACCACCAGAGCTGATATGCCACGTTCCCACCCCCAGCCACATAATATACTAGTGGAAATGCTAACACACTAGCACTGCCTGCCTTGTGTAACCACTAGCCACTGATGGTAGCCAAAAGCACTAACAAGCTAAAGGGCGGGACTGACTACAGCTGGCTAGCTAGCGTGGATAATACTATAAGAAGAGTTGGAGAGAAAAGGAGCACAGGGGATTGTGGGTAATGCTTGGCTAGTTTCAGACCAGAAAAAAAGATGCCCTGTCTATTTTATTTTATTATTTAAAGGTTCAGGTGAAAGTGAACTTTATTTCCACTGCTCCCTGGTGGGACCTCACTGACACAGTTCTGAATGTAAATCCATTGAGAAGAGGAGTGAGCTGAAGGCATCAATCTGCCTTCCTGTCTCAGTTTTAGTCACCACAAAGTAGAGAAAAGAATCCATTTATGTACATCTACATACTGTGTACTTGTACACTTTTATTTATTTACTGAGTGATATTTTCAGTATACAGCTGTACAGTTATATTTTGTAGAGATTTGGTATTTAGAGCATATAAAAGAGTGAGGGAAAATGTCAGAAAAAGAAAATATACATTTTCAAATTGATGAAATGAAGACAGATGCAATGTTACAAAAAAAATCATGATCCCGCCTCCCTGCTTTCTTTTCTTCACTCAAAATCCAAGTGCCTTGTTATGTTGACGATCTTTTTTGCCTTTGTCCTAAATGTACCTCCTTAGTCAGCATTTTAGCTAATCATGGTGTGTTTACAGCATGCGTCCCCACTTCAGAATCATAGATTATGTGCAATAGCAGAGTTTAGTCAGGAAGTTGTGGGGACAGTGCTGGTTTTTATCCCTAAAGGAAAACTTTGACATTTGACACTTAGAGTAAATCTAGCTTACAGCTAGCTGTGCCCCTTGGTCTCAGTGAAGAATACCGTAGATGCTAATGTGCTTGGATGGAAAAAAAATATTGAAGCTTAAAATGTCAAAGTCTTCCTGTAAGGTTACATGACAGACGATAACTGCCGTACTGGTGTTATGATAGCAGACTAACCAAATGTTTAACCACACAGCTGTGAGAGCTGCCTGTAAATCAACTACATTTCCCATAAACCCTTGAAATCAAATTTTCCTATAACAGTAAGCAATACATAGCTTGTCACCTTCTGCTAATCATTTTCACCCTTTTCAGTGCACATGATGATGATAATAATGATATCGATAACAATAATGATAATGCCAGAGTATATTTTATTTTTATGTACTTCACCAGCATTAGACATGTTTATTTATACATCATTTTTTTAACTACATAATTACGTTTTAGCTTTTGACTGTGTTTCATAATTACACTGACATTTTTAATGTTGGAAAAGAAAGATGGCCTGTTTTGTTTTTTTATAGAGCATAATAATACATGACTGGATAAAGCAACTGGGCTGAAATGCAATAAAAAAATATGTGTGTGTGAACAAAAAGTGGACAACTTTGTCACAGGAGATCTGTGGGAAAATTAAACAACTTTTAGTGATCTGAGGCATTAATGTCCTTAAGAGAGGAAAAAAAAAGAAATTTGTCTTTATCAGATTTACAAAGATGCATTAAAGAGATTTTTTACTTATTTTTACTCCGTGTATTGTTGACACATTTCCTGCTAACATTTGAAACAAATAACCCCTGTTACTGTCGTTCTAGTTATGTTCCTTCAAATGGCACAGCTGTCCACTCCTTGTTTTCAGTCAGATATTCACCCCCAAAAGCTCTTCTGCCATATTGTCTTTATCTTTTCACACCTACATAAAGCCTATCAGATCAAAGTGTGGAGTAGTAACACGAGGATGCTCAGTTGGAGAGTAGAAATATAGTAAAGAACTTAAAGAAGTGAATTGCTAATCGCCACCTAATTCTGTGTAATCGAGAAGCAATGCACAACTCTTTCCCCTTTTCTTTTCTATCATGTAGAGATTTGCACTTGACAATAAAGAGTTTCTTGCTTCTGAATCTGTTCTTTGCTGTGTTCTTCCTAATCCGGTGGGGGTTTGAGGAATCTGTGCCTGCATGGTCTTCTCTTTTTATCTCTGTCCTTCTGTGTGCGATTGATTCTCCTGAGCACAGCAAGGCATGGGATGCAGTGTTTCTCAGAGCATGTGAAAGCACCAGCAGCTCAGACCCTGCTGCAGGCTACTGGAGTGGGAAGGATGCATGCATGGCTTTGATGCTCCTTGGATGATTACTCTCAAGTACCTCTCACCACACACACACACACACACACACACACACACACACACACACACACACACACACACACACACACACACACACACACAAAGAAGAAAGGGCAGATCCAGAAACACATACGAATCATTTGGCTGTCTTGTAGTTGCTTGTGGTTACAATGCTAAGAACAGTCTTTTCAAATTCTTGGGTGAACTTGCTGTAATTACTCCTGGTTACACGAGTGATGTGATTATGTTTTGCCTCTCTCTGTCTGAACCACAGCTTAATGCAGTAACATTACACATGCACGCAGGTAGAGTTTCTTTGTGTAGTCAGTCTTATCCTGCACAACATTTTTATTTTTATTTTTTTGTGGAACCAGTACTTTTAGCAGTGTTGATTAAAAACATGTTTCAGTGACCCAGATATTTAATTTATTATTAATTAATTTATACATTTTTGTAATTTTAAAAATTTTAATCTGTCAAGTTACTTTTTTACTAATGCCTTCATCTCTGAAAAAAACCATTACAGCCTAAAAGAACTTCTAATATGTACAGCAGCTGATGCTTTAACTTTAATCTTGCAGTTACTGCAGGAAATCTGACCTGGAATCATTATTTATAAACACCGTGTACATCAGATTTGGCTAATCTGTCATTCTGATAATAATGGTGTTAATATTTAACACGCAAGACTGTTCCTAACTTAACTAAATGATTCAAGATTCTATTAATGATAAGAATAGGGTTTTTCCCACCCCACAGTGTGGTAAGCTTTTAATTCTGACTCGTCCCCCTTGCAGGTGTTTGACTGGCAGGAGGAGCGACCTGTGGCAGAAGGTCAAAGCGATGAAGGGTGGAATCCAGTCAAAGAGAGGGGCAGGATCCAGTCAGATGAGTGGGTGACAGTAACAGCTACACGCATAAGAGAGGTGGATGTGGAACCTCTCGACTATGACCTGGATATCAGCCGAGAGGTACACACACATGTGACTTCAGTTAGAAGCAGCTCAGTGAGAAAGTCGCAGCATCACTAATACAGAGGTTTCTTCCTGTCAAAGAGTTTGAGGCTTGGTCCTGAAAGTTCCCTGACATGATTTTTGCTGTGATTTGGTGTTTAATGAAAAGAAAAATTCATTTGAAATAAAAATCTCTACCTTTCAAACCACAGACCAATGTGTGTGATTAACTGTTTGCCCAACATGCAGCTGTCCAAACCAGAAAAAGTTCTCATCCCCGAGCGCTACATTGAGTCTGACACCGATGAGCCTCTTAGTCCAGAGGAGCTGGAGGAACGTGCCCGTCGGGCTGAGCGAATCAAGACCCTGCTGGCCAAATCCAGGTAGATGGTGCTCATAACGAAGTTATACCAGTTGAAGGAATTTAGATGTCGTTTTTTTGCACTTGGATATATACCAGGTGGGAGGTAAGGCCTTAGTGGTAATACATCAGATACATTAACACTTGTTTGTGTGTGTGCGTGTCATTCTGTCTGTAAATATGGTAGAAGGAAACGTTCAGTGTAGTCAGGGGAGCAGAGTGGGGTCAACAATCCACTGAAATTATCCTTAGGTCTTCAAAGTCAACTTAATGTTTTATTGGTTGACAAAAAGCTTTTTAACTTAGAAACTATGATTCTGTGCTGTGTATTATCAACACATAGAAAGTACTGTATAAAGATTTTAAATACATCATATTTTATATCTCGCCTCTCCTTCAAGGTCAAATAAGGTCAAACGTTCATAAAATGTCTTTTATCTTAAAAACTATGATTAAAATTCTGCTGCCTTTGTTTGTGTTTGCAACATGTAGGAAATGATACTGGTTTATGGGGACTCTAAATATCACATTAGACTTTGCATTCAAATATCATATCACATTTGACCTCTAACCTCACTTTTACGTTTCATGTCTGCCTTTCTTTTAACTGGACCCCAAAATGCGTAACATCTTTTAAGAAAGTACTGTCAAAGGAAAGAGAATGAATCCAATAAAAAATAATAAGGTTTGTGCTCTCTGAGTGCTTGTTATTAATAATCCCACAATCATTATACTTATTCAAAAGGGAAATTAAGTACTGTAAATGTACCAAACATCTCCTGTGTGCTTTCTGAATAATTTCCATAACTGTTTTCATGGTCGATAGGTCCATAAAGCTTCTTAGTTCAAGTGTGCTGTTCAAATCAACACTATATAGTCAGTCTCATTTGTGTCCTTTTATGCAGTGTCCAGAACATACAGCCATCTGCACCGCTGGACTTCACTGAGCTGGATTCAGCTCTGCAGCAGCAGGAAAGGATCATGAATGTGTCCCAGATGCTGGCTTCAGAGGCCTCGCGCAAGAGCAAGCTTGTTGCAGGTTAGTTAGACAAACATCCACAGCAAAGTTTTTCTCGACTGCACTTCTGAGCCTTCATGAACACATTTTAAATACCTTAACTTTTACTAGAAGCGCAAGTCATGCCTAAAATGAGACCACTGCAAAGTAAAGGCCAACCAGAAGGTCCTTGCTTTGCCGAACTATCCAATAAACCTCAGTTATCAAATGTGAACCTGATAACAATTCTCACAGAAAGTACAAAACAAAATCCTTTTTCTCGAGTCTCTCTCATCTGTTTTCGTTTGTGGCTGCCACTGTAGTTGCCTATGGTTACAATCAATTCTTGTTTTACTCATGGTTTAGTGGTAGTGGTAGACTTTTAGCAGGAAAAATCTTAGATCGACATCTCAGTCTGGCAAAGTGTGATTTTTTTTCATTGTCCCTGGTGTGTAGGGACTGAAAGACTGGAGAGCTGGTGAGCATATCTGGTCCAGGTACACCTGCCCTGACCTCCAGTTCATGTTGTGTGAATTTATTGTGTCTGTTGTGTGTATGTCTAAGTATATGTTGTTTTGTCAGGGTAAGGAATGTGCACAGATTGGTGACAAAAGTTCTTGGGTTTTTTAAAAATCTTTATCTCTCCATTTAATACTTTTTCCCTAGAACATCTGTGGACAGTCCTGGTTTCTTTATTTCTGGGTGATATTCTATCCAAAGAGCCCCAGGGAGCAGGTTTCACATTGATATATTTGACTTCTATAATAAAATGTGTCTGCTAACCAAAATAAAATGACCCATTTTGAGCCTAAAAAAAGCCACTGTAGCCCAATGAACTCAAAGCTTGGATTTCCCTTTAACACAGTGAGAGCTCAGTGACAGCTGCTGACAAAACATGGCTCATAATTTATAAGTTATTCATAATTTATTGTAAATTTCTTGGCTGAATCCTCCTTTTAACTTTGAACTCTGCTGGAGTGAAGGGAAGCAAGCAGTTCATTAGAAATTCAAGGGAAATTGTTCCAGAAGACCAATTCGTTGATCAGTTGGAGCTCATCTCTAGTCAAAATCCGACTTTGTGAAACCTGCCAGATATTCCCCATCAGGAATCATTTCGAATGAAGTGGAGATGCTGCTTTGGTGAAACCATTGTGGCCTTTCTGATTCCAGTGGTGTTTTGGTACAGGTGGACTGTTGATCTTTAAAAGCAGCTGATTGAACTGTTTGACCTGCATCAAACAGTTCAATCAAATGATGTCTTTTGTTTGGTTTTATGTCCAAAGTAATGTTGATAGGCACCTGATTCAGGGCTCCTCCACGTATGCATAAACTGTTTACAAGGGACATATTTTTTGAGGGGAAAATAATCCTACATCTTGTTTGCTGGAAATATGTTTGTATTCTGCACAGAATAATCTGCTGTGTAGACCTCAGGGTGGTCCTGTGGCCATTGGAGACTTTGAGTCGTGAGATTTGCTGGGTGGGTCCTCTGTGGATTGAGCATATCGTTAGCTTCATAGCATAAGTGCCTAAGTCATTTTTTTGTGTTTTGTGTTTCAGACGGACAGGATGATGCAGCAGTGGTAGGGGAGTAAAGTTAGGCAAAAATCTCAATTTGACCAAAAAATGACTTAGGCACTTATGCTATGAAGCTAACGATATTCAGGTGCCTCCCACTGACACTCAGATTGGGATTTAGGAAGTGTTGATGTTGGATCAGTGCCTTTGTTTGTTTTGTGTAATCTTTGAAATGTTCCTGAACAGTTTTGTGGATTTATCACTGTTAAAATCTGTCAGTGTTTTTATATATATGTGTATGTGTGTGTTTTGGTAATAAAATATGAGTGCAGTAAAATCTACTGATGAAACAACTTTTCTTTTTCTTTCCTCCAGCAAGAGCTACTGCAGACCACTGATCCACAGGAACGACCGGTGCAACAAAACGGAGTCTTTGTGAAAGGAGCTTGAACTGGAAGGATCTAATCATTGGAAGTGGACTGATTTACATATAACAAATGCCTTTTTTTAATGATTGAGGACTAAACACATTTTTTCAAGAGTTTTTCATTCATATTTCTGAAGTGGTATCAGGTTTTCTTGCTTCTGCAATTACACTGCACATTTAAGTAATTATTTTTAACACAAGTTAGTTGCTTTTTTAAACTCTACATTTACTTACCTGTACTGTTGACATGAAAGTTTTAGCTGGATTTAATTTCAGCTGGATTTCAGTTTTAAATTGCAGCGAGATCACTTTGACCATTATTTATTGCAGTGTTTAGCTTCATGGGCTTCGTATACTTTCCCAGCACTGTCACTTGATGATCCAGAACCCGTCAGTCATCACAAAAGCATTAAAAAAATAATACAGTTTAACACATTAAAAGAAGTTATTACAAAAATAAATATTAAGATTGAAAATGTTTACTTGTCTTTTTTTTTTCATTTTTAAAAAATATTATTTTCTGGATATATATTCATCAACTTAAGTTGAATAAAGCATATTAGAGAATACATATAAACATAATCTAATTTATTTTCCAACAATATTAAGCCTTCGTGGCAGATGGGCGCCCCTCGCTGAGCCTGGTTCTGCTGGAGGTTTCTTCCTGTTAATAGGGAGTTTTTCCTTCCCACTGTTGCCAAATGCTTGCTCACAGGGTGTCATATGATTGTTGTGGTTTTCTCTGTATTACTGTAGCGTCTTTACCTTACAAACTTAAGGCTTTGGCGTGTAGTTCTGATTTTACACTATATAAATAAAATTGAATTGCTTGGTGAATAGTACAGTAGACCAGGACTCTAAGACCAGATGAGCCAACCTGAGCACTGCCTGGATTGACTAAAAGAAAGCTTACGACTCACTACCCCACAGATGGATCCTGGAGTGCTTGGCACTGTAAAAGGCTAATAGTATGCCGATAACATTCATCAGGAACTTGCTGGGACTGTGAGAGACCAACTCCAAGGCAATCACAGAAGTTACTATGAAGTGCAGAATACACCAAGGTGATGCACTGTCCCTACTGTTCTGCACAGGCCTCCACCCCTGAAGCTAGCTCGTCACTAAAAGTGGATATGGATATAGATTCAGAAGTGGAAGGACCATCAGACACTTTCTGTACATGGATGACATCAAGCTGCATTCCAGGGAGACATAAACGCACTGATCTATATCACCAGCTTCTACAGTGAAGACATCAGAATCTAATTTGGACTGAATAAGTGTAGACAAATTGTTGCAAAGGAAGGGAAGATAATGCGGAATGAATGCATGCTAGAAGGGAGTATACCAGATATACAGGACAGCTACAAGTACCTGAGTGTCCCACAGGCCAACAGGAATTCTAATGAAGATGCATAAAGGTCAGCCACAGCCACATATCTCCAGAAGGTAAGTCAGTTGCTGGGAATCCAGCTCAATGGCAGGAACAAGATCCAAACCATCTGTGCAGCCCTACCAGTCATCAGATACTAGCTGGAATAATAAGCTGGCCACATGACGAGATGGATGCCACTGATGCCAAGATATGAAAACTCCCGACAATGCACAGAACTCCAGCACCCTGAGGCTCTAAGAGCAACAGAAGGAGGGAATATGTGGGGAGTGTCAGAGTCACAATACAAGATGAAACGGAGCATCTACGAGTACATCAGAAAGATGAGCTGCAGACAGATGGTGATAAGGAACAAGAGGAGGAACTCTTGTGGAAGCCTATCCCTGCATGTAATGTACCATCGACAGACAGAGGAAGTGGGTGACATCAAGAAATGCTACCGGTGGCTAATATTTTTTATATATGTAAATAAACTAAGGGGGGGTTGCCCCCATGAAAAATGTCCCAAATCTTCTCAGCCAAACCAATTATTCTGCTATTGACTCTTTTGGTGTTTATTAGATTGGATGACTAAAGTCTGAAGCAACAAGACACATTTGTTTGTGGTTGACTGAATATGCAAAATGACTCTACTGGTAATCTTTTAATCTGAAATGTATTTATTTTTTCCTGAAGTAGTCTTCCCTCTGTGGATCCTTAAATCCTGGTACCTCAAACAACACAGTCACCTAGAATGCAATTTGCAGTTGTGGGACTGGTGGTAATCCAGATGTGCACAGAGCAACAGGTTCTCCTCCAACAGATTTGTCAGAAGAACATCCACCAAAACTTGCTCTGAAATACAAGACCAGACAGCCCCCACTCATACAGGCCATCAAATATCAGCACAAGTTTATTTGCCAAAATCTGAAATTCTTGTTTGTTTTGAGGAAGCTATAAGGAGTTGGATATCCTGGTTAACCCGCCCCTCCGCCCATGCAAGAGCAAACTTTTACACAGAGAGTTTTCGCAATGCCTGCAAGTAAATATGTTTTCACCATCACATTTGTTCATCTTATGTCATCACTCTCCTTGATGCAGCCTCAATATGTCCGTCCTCGTGTTCACTGTTAACCGTTTCACCAACTGCATGTGTGATGTACAGCTTGGTATACACTTTGTTAGAAATAGAGACCAGCTTTAACCTGATAGTCTTTGCTGTTTGGAGCCTACTTTAGCTGAGACTGGGTGAGAGGCACAGTACATTCTAGATAAATTTCCAGTTATGAGTCATCAATGAGTGGAAATTTTGACCTCTTAGTGGCAAAACGGCAAGAATCTCCTGTATCACCAATGTATTTCCCTTGGGACTAACATTTTCCACCATCCAATTGGTTATTATCTATAACTGAATAATTACCATGGCATGAATTGAAGAAACACCCCGGTTAAGGTTTCATTAAAGGGGATTTACAGTTATAGGACTGTGCCTGAAAATCACAGAAACCATGAAGATTTATTCATACAGAACACTGAGAAGGTATCTATATCAACTGACATGTTTCTCTATTTCATTTGGAAGAAACCATCACAAGATGGGTACACTGGTCCCTTTATGAAGAATGTGATTAGCAAGGATACTCAGGCAGCCTGTGCTGTTTTAAAGATGCTCAGTTGGTGCCAAGGAGCCCCGGAGTGCCAAGTCAATATTTCCAACACCATCACCCTGAACCACTGACACAAGGCAAGATAGATCCATACATCCATGCAGTGTGTGCCGAATTCTGACTATACCATCCAGATCGCGCAACAGAAAGCAAGATTCATCCAGAAATCCTCCTTCTGTCGTCCAACTTTGGTGAGCCCGTGCTAGAATGTAGCCTGCGTTTCCTGTTCTTAGCTGACAGGAGTGCCACACAGTGTGGTCTGCTGCTGCTGTAGCCCATCTGCTTCAAGGGAGGGTTTGACGTGTACCTCCGGAGATGCTCTACTGCATCCAGCACAAAACGTTATCGTAATAACTCTGCATTAGGACACAGGCCTGCATGTGGGCCTGAAAATCACAACCAGTATTTTCTACACCATTCTCTTCACTGATTTTACGGACTTCTTTGCGATCCACTCTGACACCAGATTTCTTCACTTTTTAGTCACATTGTGACTTTTCATTATTCCATAATAGATCAACCAAATCTGAAAAGAATGAAAATTTAAATCTTTACCCAAAATGGAAAATTTAAAGTTTTCTCAAATGAATTATTGGAAAACAAATGTGGTGCAGTTTTGCTGTTCAAGCTTTAATACTGATGCCCAAAACTGTGGATAGAAAAAAAAATCGTGCTGAAGAGAGACAATATTTTGGTTTTACATTGAGACACTTAAAATGAGTGTAAAATTGACTTGGCTGCAGTTTTGAACAGAATGTTCAAAATGTATTTTTCAGTCCTATAAATCTCATATTCCACCACGGTTTTAACTGAAAATGATTTTTATTGGTTTTCAAGAAAACACAAAATTCTCCATTTGTATACCAATCAAAACTAATGCCAGGGAATCCTGTTTCATTCAGCGCAATTCATGGCAAATGCAGTGACTGTTAAAATGTCCAAACGAAATAAAAACTTGATCATGTGGTACTGCCACTCAGTCTGCAGACTTCATTCTTTGACAACATGCACACCAGAGTGTAGTCTAACGATTGGCTCTATGATGGATGACGGCCTACCGTTCAACATTTAACACCAAAACTTACAAACATAATATTACAAAAACTAATTCCTCCCTGCCGGTCTCATCAGCATTACGAGGATTTCACAAAAGCTGCTTTGTAGTCGTGTTTCAGTTCCTCGTTCCTACTGTCCGGACTGGTTTCAGACTCCTCTGAAGTTTTTTCTTCCGGCTCAGGATCGCTGCCTTTGTCCTGAGCTTCTGTGGGCTCTTTCTCACTGGTGGACTTCTCTGGCTCAGCTTCTTTTGTCTGTCCATCCACTGGTGGTGAAGGGATCAACTCTGGCTGGGTTTCAGACTGAGGATAAGAGAGCCAAAAGATGATTTACTTATAATTAGTATTAGTATGATATTACCAGTGTTGGGGAGTAACGGAATACATGTACTGCCGTTACGTATTTAAAATACAAAATATGAGTAACTGTATTCCGTTACAGTTACCGTTTAAAAAGGTGGTATTTAGAATACAGTTACTTTGTTGAAATAAATTGTTTACAGGACGGTACTTTCCTGTTTCATATTGTGGTGGGTCAGGTCTGTTTGGGTTTTGTTTGCTATGTTCTGTTGTTCCAGGCGGCAGCGTTACGGTTGCCATGGTTACAGGGTGACTCTCTCTGCGTGTTTCCTGGGTGAGAGAGGCCTTTTTGTTGTTGTTGTGCTAAGCTAATAGGCAGAATGCTACAGGTATAGCTCTAAAGAATGTAGCATCATAGGCAGTGTAGTCCGTGCTGCAGGGAGAATGGACTGCCACACCCGTTATGTGTCTGTAAGCGAGGGAGGGAGAAAAAGGAAAAGTACGAGCTTTCATCGAGCAAAAACGAGAGCTGGAAGCATGTAAATATAATAATAACCACTGCAGCCAAGAAGAGTGCCTGACGAGCCCAGTTGTAAGTAAGCTATTAAGACTCGACTGTACGCTGTGTTCGTGTTTTCCTCCTCTCTCTGTCTCTCGCAAGCAAAGTTGACCCACACAACAAAGTAAAGCTATTTTTCGGCTACGAGCCCGACATGGAACCCACGGTATTAGTCAGAGGTCCCTTTACTACGGTACGGAGCCGCGGACCTTCAGTAACAGTAATAAATCACAGCAATAGTACATTCATGTAGTTGTAAACAGCATGATAATATATTAAGTAATCCAAAGTATTCCGTTACGTTACTCTCATTGAGTAACGTAACGGAATACGTTACAGAATACATTTTGGGGCATATATTCTGTAATCTGTAATGGAATACATTTTAAAAGTAACCTTCCCAACACTGGATATTACTTCTGTTCACATGGAAGCAGGTTGCCTGGTAACAGAATATCCCAAAAGTCCAGAGTGTAAACAGATGTGCCTGCAATTCTGCAATTTGGCAGATATTTCTGCCAAATTGTTTTGTCACAAATTATTATCAGCAATGCAATATGCAAAATATGGTTTCCCAATTAAAATGGAGAGTTGTAGTTCAAAAACTTTAAATACAATTTAGGAATGTAAACATTTACATGAAAAGAAATATAGAGTTACCTCCAAATCTGTCAAATCTTAAAGTCTAAAGCATAGGTGTGAAACTCTGGCCCGCGGGCCAAATTTGGCCCGCAGCCTAATTACATTTGGCCCGCGAAGCCATACCAAATTACTATCAGAGCTGGCCTACTGGTATTATACAGCTAATATATATATCATTTAGGATTAAGCTTTGCTTGTTCCATATTAAGTTTTTCAGCAAAACGTGTTTGAGTCCATAAGAAAAGATTCATTCTTATATCTGGAGGAATAAATATATTTCAATAAATATTATCGTTAGCCCGCGACTTTGTTCCAGTTTTGAATTTTGGCCCACTGTGTATTTGAGTTTGACACCCCTGCTCTAAAGTATTTAAAGTATTACAATTTGGATGCTCGGTATCTTCATCAAGCTGCAGTTTTAAAACAAACATGAATAACAAATCATTTAATTTCACGACACTTAAAAATGATTTGAGTCATCCAAAGCATTGCCTGTTTTGTCATCTGAGATTCAGAAGAATAGCAAACTAACCAGTTAGAAAACTGAAACAAGATGCTTCTGATATGCAGCTGTATTGTATCTTAACACAGCTTACTACACCAGTCATCCACATCATAATAACCACTGACTACTGACGTGAATAACACTGAGCATCTCCTTCGAGTGCAAATTAGGGCTGGGACTCATTGGGTATTGGCACTGAAGTAATAACAGCAACATACTAACTGCATCCCTCTGTGGCTCTAAGGTTGGTTTCAATACGTTTTTATGCTTAGACAGTGGAAAAAAAGATATGTCGATTTTACAGGATGCGCACATAATAAATTAAAGGATTTAGCATAACATCCAGTTATAATTAAAAGTAAGTGTTTCTGGATCTACTACACCTTTGTTTTCTGCCTTTTTTCTATATAGTCTAGCATGTATGACCCCTCACCTCACTGAAACCCAGACCACAATGTCTCCGGTTGCGTCCTGACAACTTCCCATCCATTCCCTGCTGGTACTGCAGCTCCAGCTGCTCATTGATCTTCTGATCTTCCTGACCTGCAGAGGAGACACCAGTCACAGCAGGCACAACCAGCCAGTACAGCTCTATCCAAGAATGGATAGACCTGTGCGGCGGATGTGTGGTAGCAAAGCCGATTTAATTGTTTTGGGCGTAAGGATGACACAGCATGTGTGAGAGGTGCAGGATGACAGTTTGCGAAAGCAGAGCTAATACCACATTTTCCAAAAACTAAATAACAAGCTTACCGCTGCGGAAGTGAGATGTTGACTTGTGGTCACCAATGACAAGACGCCCAGTGTGTTCTTTCTGTAAAACAGCAACAGTCCCACTTTACCTTAACTGTCACAACTTCAGGCAGTGAAGCATGAAGTAACAGGGCCTATTTTTATTTTGCTTTGGTCTGTGAGTCTCCAATAAAATGAATCAAAACACAAACAAACCTTGCCCGCGCCCATCAGCCGTAAAAACTTTTGTTTTCTCTCATCGCTTCCCAAATCAGCAGAGGCCCACTGTGTACCCCCATCCTGCAAAGGCAAACATTCTCATCATGTGGATGTTCAAACAAGAGCATCAAGAGCCAGACTGAATCAAAAACATGATTCTGATACCATTACCTTTAAAAAAAAGAAAGATTATTTTGAAACAGTCATAAATGTTTCTAATCAGCAGGGCTAGACGTCCCTTTTTCTGACCACACCTCAACTCACCTGTTTTTTTTGTTGTTCATTAATTATGAATTAAGTTGTGCATTATCTGCAATCCTGCTTTCAGTCCTGTTTTCATTAGTTTAGTTTATTAGCATTACGCCTGAAGCATTTTCCTGTTTGTTGCAATTTAAGCCACTTTTTATGAAAAGATGCAAAGCATTTGATGGCTGAAGGTTGTTACTCACAGACAATAAACATGGCCTTATATCACTACAGCGTCATTATTTTGGGATTTTGCAGCTTTTTTTATAATATGCTCTTGCTGCACCACTGAGGTTTCTGTGAACCTAAACTCATCTCTGTTCACTCAGACATTTCTGTAACACGCTTTGTACCAGTGAAAGGGGAAATTCTAATGTTTTTCATTCTTTTAATTTTATATTCTATTATCGTCTCGTCTTTTGCATGTTTCATTTTTAAAAATTTATTTTTTGTACGGGATTTATTCTGTAAAACAGTGCAATATGAAACAAACAATGCATGTGTTATTTATCAATAATAGTAATTAAAATCAGGTTCAAATAGTGGTGACTTACACGTATCTCCATCGACAGCAATAAATGTGTCATAACTTCTTTTTTTTTATATACACAAAATGATAATTACCCAACAATGACACCACAGTGACTTTAATATCTAAATAAAATACATAAGTAAATATTATCTGCTTACATTCGGGCCAAAACAAAGAGAAAACATAGTAAATATTATATCGTAGTTCATGTAATATAGTTTTGAGTCATCCTAAAAAGGGGAATGAGTTCAATAAACTTTCCTATTCTAACAATCACGCTTTGAATCCCAGCGTTAGCAAACCTGCTACAGCGACGCTAGCCGTTCCCTGGTGGTTCGTAGCTCTCGCCCAGGGCTAGTTTAGTTTTTAAGCGTTTTACTCACTTGACTGGGAGACGCCGATCGTTTTGTTCCATGCCTGTCCTCTGGAGAGCTCATTGTGAACGAGAACTTTAGAAAAATATCGACAAAATATCATGCCACCTAGCAAAAGCTAGCAGGCTATGTCAACAATCCTGCTATCCCCACTTCCTGTGCAGTCTTCTTCGTTTGTGTTGCTGCTGGTTGTGTCGACTCTGTGCCGCCACACTGCGGAGAGTTCTCCTCACAACAAAAACTCGTCATCAAATCTACTTAACGGTTATTTCCTGGTCTCTCTCTCTCTCTCTCTCTCTCTCTCTCTCTCTCTCTCTCTCTCTCTGTGTGTGTGTTTAGATAGAAACTTAGCACAAAAAGTGAGGCATTGTTGTAACAATGCTTCTTGACAATAAATCTTATTCTCCAGGAAAGCCTGTTAACCCCCCCCCCCCTTAAATGGTGTTATCACCTCTGTCAATTGGCATACACATTTACAACAGTCAGCCACTTCCTCCTCATGTTGGTCACCAGCTTGGTCACACTGCTGTGGTGTGGCATCCCATTCTTCAACTAGCATTTGTCACAAGTCAACCAATGTGCTTGGTCACTCTGGAATAAACAGCACACCCAAACTGCTCCCACGAATGTTCAGTAGGGTTGAGGTCAGGACTGTAGGTAGGTCATTCCATCTTCTTCACTCCCAAACTCTGGAGGCAGCCTCTGGTAAACCCCGCTCTGTGGGGACAAGTGTTGTCATCCTGGAGGATAGCATTTGGCTCAATACTGCAGAGACCATATCTCTGCAATATTGGGCCAAATGATTGCCTCTGGTTGCAGAATCTAATCTCAATATCTCTGCATTGAGATTGCCTCCTGTGATGACAAGCTTAGTTTTTCAAGTGAGGGAGATGACGCCCTACACCATCACACTGCCTCCATCAAAAGTTGTTATGAGCCTTGACCTGTAGAAGACTTCCTGCGGTTCCTAAGTGCTCACAGATTGAGGGAACAGTCTTTTTGTCATGTCATTTTCTTGGGATGCCCACTTGATGGCCTGTTTCTGTCATCCCTCCTTGGAACTTGTTCTTTAATC